>NW_028263391.1:24632281-24822281 GCF_051168715.1 Poecilia mexicana | reverse complement strand
AGTAAACTTTGTAATGCATAAAACATTATTTATTCTTTACATTCTTTATTAGCTAGTTATGCTAACCCTGGAGCGCTAATCAGAGACATTAGCTCTGCTAATGCTAAAGTGCTAATTCCAGACTGTTCACACACACTATGTGTCAGCAGCATGTTACATATTTTTCTGTGTACTTCATTTGTTTGTTGTATTCTTGCCACATGCTCAATAAATTTAAAAATAAAAAGGAAACATAAGGAGAGGAAATGGAACTGAATATGAACATCTAACCTGAAGAATTATAATACAGATGTTGAACTTTATTCAGCTGACAGTTTACAAAACAGCGAAGTAAATTAGTGCTTTAGAGTTTAAAATTAATTTAGGGGAAGCTAAGTTTGCTAATTGTTTTCAAAGTCTGCAAAATGTTAAAGCACTAAATGAGAATTTAGTGTATTAGTGGAAGTCTGCCCACCACTGGAAATTATACACAGCATATGTACATAACACTTTTATTCTGTGTGCAAATATAAATACAAAAGTGATGCCCTAATATTGCCACGAACTGCTGTTTTGCATAAAATGCTGCTTAGTGTTATTAACAGAAATTTGCTCTCTGAATGTGTTCATTTCTATCTGTAATATATTATTTTTATTTGTTACAAGTTGAATTCATGTTAATGTGCATTTTAAGGCATAACTTTGACAAACAAAATCTATACAGAAATGTCTAATTAATCAGAAATATTGCGGTGTTGATGTCGAGCCTAACCCTGCATTAAACTGACCGGTCTGCTTCATCACCATGATGCTCACAATTCTCTGGTTTTTGGTTGTAATCAGACAAAACCTGATGAAGGTAGCATGTATAGACATAGAGTCAGTAGATCCAACTCACTTTTTTCCTGCTGTTAGGTCGAGAGCGATGCAATTCAACTTCCCTCCAAAGAAAGGAACGGGCATCTCGCGGCTGCTGCCCAGCTGCCCGGCGCCGGCCATCTCTCTGCTTTACCAGATGTTGGCCTACGACCCGGACGAGCGCATCTCTGCAGACACCGCCCTGAAGCACACCTACTTCAGGGAAATCAGGTAAAAATCTAACCATTACTTTAGATATCAATTAATCTACTGATTATTTTAACTATTAAATTGCTAAAAAAAAAAAAAAACATGGCCACATTCTGCAGAGGTCCAGCCCTGCTTAGCAACCCAAGCAGAGCTTCATCACATTTGGTCAGCTGATTTTACCACTTGGTTGTGTGGGAGGCTCTGCTAATGCTTTTCAAAGATGGGTGGCTGTATAATTGAGCATCTGTTTCAGCCATTTTCAGGTGTGTAAGCGTTGAGTAGGGGGGCGTGGCCAGCAGCAACTTATTTGGATTTAAAGTGACAAGATGCCTTAAAACAGCCAAAAATAGGCAGAACTATGCAGAGTGAAATCTCATTATCTAAGAATAATTTTGTGCTGTTTGGTCGCTCATAGACCTAACCTGTTCAAGGAGGCATAATAGGTCATCTTTAAGAAGAAAACTGTTGGTTTTGTGTTTCAGGATGGGAGAGAAGAAATCAGAGACGCTTCAGAGGATTTCTGAGAACGTGGATGGGAGGGGAAACACTGTGAAGTCGGCGCACAGCTGGCGACTGACCAAACTGGGCAAACAGCTGAGAGGAAGACACCCCAGACAGACGCCTCTAGTAAACGTAAGCCTTCAACAAACCCGGCAGGTCGGCCTGAGAAACGGATGAATCAGTGAAAAGCTCCGTCTCTCCTCAGCACAACCCGAAGCGAGCGGCGGACCCCCACAGCCGGAGGAACGCCCCCAACCTGGTGCAGCTGCCCAGACTCAACATGACCGCTCACGGACATCAGTTTCCGTTCCCTTTCTCTGCTGTTCCTGCTTTTACCCTCAACCACAAGCCGACACTGCCGCCCATCTCGCCAAAAAAGTGCCAGCCACAGGTGCTCAAGGCCCCGTCCACACAGAGACGACTTTCGGTGAATCCATAAAGGTTTTTTGTCGTTTAGGCTGAGCGTCCGCACGGATTGGGCGTCTTGAGACCAGAAACAATCAGTTTTAAAACCAAATGCATTTCAGAACGCTGGTTTCATGTTTCCATTTGGCTTGTCTTTTTTAAACGATGACTAATATTTCTTTATTTATTTTATCTCATTTTTTGTGGTGCCAAGTCAATGATATTATGGTGTGTGAAGGCCATTACAGGGAGAAAAAGAAACCAAAACACTGCTGAGTTTGAAAAGTCAAAAATTTGGTATAAAGAAACTAAAACTTTTTTTAGATCAATCTCAGAAATTTTCTTGAAAGAAGTTGGGAATTTCTGAGTTTTAAAAGTGGAAAATGTTGAAGTTTTGAAACTCAGAAAAATCCTTGATTTTTTTCTAGAGCATTTCTGAGATTAAGGTCAAAATTTTGGCAGAAAATTATACTGGTTTTCGATCTACAATGGTGATAACACACCACTGCACGTTCTAGATCATGAAGTCGCACCAGGGTTTCTGTTTTCCACCACATAGTGACTCTTTCTTTACCAATTTTGACAGAATTCCAGGCATTCAAAAAGTGATTGATTGTACAGAAACCTGCCCAATCTGGCAACGCTGCCGCTGTGCTTTTGGTGTTGTTCTCTGGCAGAGTCACAGTGCCACCGATTGGCCCGGCATACTTACTACACCACTGTCATGAGGATCCTATAGTTTGGATGCTCATGTTTTCACCATGTTCGTCTCTGTGTGTTCAGGCCCCAGTTGAGTCTTTTCATATCAGGAAAGCTGCTGCAGCTGCAAGCAGAAAAACATCCTGTGACCTTTTTCTCTCCACAGCCCGAGGACGAGATGCCTTGCATAACCGTGAAAAACTTCTGCATGCCACCTGTGGAGCGGGAAGAAGGAGGAACCTGAGAGCCAAATCCAGCCGTTTCAGATTAAAATCCGCCTGCTTGAACCGGACCGACCCGCAAAACGGAGCCAAAACCCGGAGGAACCTGCTACACAACAAGCTGCCATCTTCTCAGTGACTGCTGGGACGGAGGGCCAAAATGTGCTGCAATTCAACAAATAAATTATTCAGTTATTACAATGCTGTGGAAAAGAATTGCCTCCCGCTACAGATTTCTTCTGTTTTTGCTTTTTTGTTATAACAAAAAACCGGAGTAGTGTTTAATGATTATTTCATCCATTAAGTATAAATATACCTGGTTCTGTGTGAAAAAGTGATCAACCCCTTAAAACTAGCAGCTATTAAGTGTTCATGATAAAAATTAGTATTTTACATGTTGGACGAGGAACATCAATCCAATCTTTGCTGCATTGTTTTAAATTTGACACATCAGAGGGCAGACTTTGACTAGGCCACTCCAATAGAATCATGAAATGTTGTTGATCTCAATTGATTCACGGTTTATTGCTTTCTCACATTGTGCCGAGTTGGTTTGGAGAGATTTTCTCCCATAATGAATAAAATAATCATTTTAATACTTTCCTGTTGATCCTCGTCTGACTTTACACTTTTACGGATCATAAAATACACAATTTATGTTTAATTGTTCTAATATTAAAATCAATTACATGCTAATAGTGAATAAGATAATTTAATAGTCAACGAGCGAAAGACAGTGTCAGAGAGGAGCTGATTGGTCTGCTGGGAATCTGCTGTGGAGCTCAACAAATCAAATCTCAGTGTTACATGACGTATGTAGGCGTCACGCTACGTTCACAAAGCAGCAGATTGTGAATTAAATCCCCTTACTTTCCTCTTGGGACGGTGTTATCGGCTCCCATTGCTGAACATTTTCAGAATGATCGATAGATGGCGGCGTCCATTATTACTTCCGTAAACAATGCGCTGCTGTGTGACGTCAATGTTCTTTTGCGCATGCGGGTCGCAAAACCGCTCACGCAGAAGTCTGCGGTCGCATTTGTAGCATGAAAAAAGAAAATCGGAATTGACCAACACCTGCTGTGTGAACGCAGCCTAACAAAGATTAACTTAACTTTAATTGTATGTATTTATTTTATCATTTTAAACACATCTGCATTTGTAATTGTATTGTGGCACTTTTGGCCCTAAACCTGAACATATTACCATGTAATCCCCTGTATTGTCTTATGAAACGTTTAATGGTCCATATTTTCAGGTGATAGATGTTTACGTCTCAGTAATATTTCACAAATTATTTACATATTTTATCCAATGAACATTTTAGGTTTAAACCCTTGTCAGGCGGGTTTATTCATGGCTGGTTTCCAGCAAAAACTCCAAACTTGAGGGAGTCTGGATAAGAAATGTGACTTCCTGTGTGGTGTGGGGCGCGATTAGGAAAGCAGCGATACGGATCATTTTTCCACACAAATTGTTTTAGTAAAATTACTTGCAGTGCCTTCAGGAAGTATTCACACCCTTAAACTTCAACACATTTTGTCATGTTACATCAAACTTCCATGAGTTTTCCTGGGATTTTGATGAAAAACAAAGTGGGAAGAATGCATCACTTTCAGCTTGTAACAGTGAAACATGGTACAGGCAGCATGATGCTGAGGGGATGTGCAGACAGGAAAACATCGCAGTGGACGGGAAAATGGGCGGAGCTAAAATCCATTTCCTGGAGGGAAAATGTTGGAGACAGATGTGCATTCCGCACTTTTCAGACTTTATGGATTATTTATACTGATTAAATGACAGAATATTAATTAGGTGACTTCAGTTAAATTTTTTTATTTCCTTTTGGGGTCAATAAAGTACTTTGAATTGAATTTATTAGTAAAGGAATAAAGCTTTCCTTTTCCGGTTTTTGGCTGTTGTGCAACAAAAGGTGGAAAAGTTTGACGGGTTTGAAAACTTCTGCAAGGCAATGCGAGTATTATACTGACATTAATCTGCTGAGCATCATAAAGGCAAACAGTGACGCTCTGATGAGATATGAACCAAATAAAACTTAGATTTTATCAGCAATCTGTGAAAAAGTTTCATTTTAACAATGTGAAAATAAAGACAATTCAACTAAAACATGAAATAAAGTTGCTGTTGTGTAAAATGTGTAAAAACACATTGCTGCTGATTAAACTTGATGTCAGTGCAGAGAAATAAACAACCAGAACACAATGTATTCAAGATTATTTTAATATTATTAATATGTATACTTTAGGCTTTAGAAATATAACTATCAATGACAAAACTTCCACTGGAGTAATGGTAGTTTGCTTAGGCCCCCATCAAATCAGTTAATTACAATATACACATTATGATACAGAGCAGATTTGAATCTGAAATAATATTAAAATAAATGCTCAATAGATAAAGGTTTTAATATTTTTTAGCATTTTCTTCACCTACTGTATTAGCCATTTGTAAGTTCTTAGCACACCCAACAATGTAAAGCCATTATTTTCTTCTAATAAACTAATTTAAGTGCAAACCATTTTTCCTTTAAAAAGACTGATTGCAGCGTTCCGCCTTCAGCCGAGTGCAACAAGGCAGCCAACCCTCCGCTGTCTCCATCAGAGTATAAAAAACTAAAGAAAATCAGTGCAAAGTCATTAATGGGGAGATTTCTAGTCACAGGAGACAGAAGCGGTGGGAGGATAAAGATGGACGTAAGTGTTTTTCATAAAGTTGATCCAAAATGTGTATTTCAGTCGGTGGTTCTGAAGGAAATAAACCGTTTGGGATAACAGTCTGACATCTGACTCTAAACAAATATATTAATAAAAAAAATCTAAAATGTGTTAAAAGTGAGTAGAAAAGAGGTTGCGGCGCTCCTCTAACTCCAGTAACAAACAGCAGAACCGGGAATAAAAGAAAACAGGAAAACTTGCAATGCTTGCAGGTGAAGAGCAGCATCAGACTCTGGGTTGCAGCAGAAATATTCTGGCTATACTACTGTTCCACTGGGAGAGCTGGCTTGGTTTTGGGATGACAATAAACCCTGGAAAAAGGAAAACAAGGAGATTTGCATTGGGAAAGTCAGAAATCAAGCAACAAAACAGCCCAACTTTCCATCAAACGTCTGGGAATAACGGGAGTTTTTCATCACCAAGGCACTTCCTGACTACGTCTACTCCCTCAATGCTTCACAGGTCTGGATATTATTCCAAAAATATGTTAACTTCACTGGTAATCAGAGTTATCGCAGTTCAGTTTGTCATTTCAGGGGTTTAACTCATCGTTTCTGCTGAAATGAGCTGAAGCATCATGGGAATGTTTCTAAAAACAAAAAACAAATCATTTGCAGTCAGTCGGAACGGGACGCTTTCTGAAAGTTACTTCACTCCAGAATCAAAATAACCGTTTTTATTGATGGCATTTCAGACGTTTTAAAGCAAACCAACCAGGTCAGACGTGCCGAATTTATTTATCATCCTTAGAACAGAGATTAAATATTCTTTATGCAGATCAGGATATTAATTTAGGTTTTCTCTGCTGTCACTTAATAAATACAAACAGCTTTAAATCACGGTGAGATTTCTGATAAATATTGGCCTCAGTTTAGCCAAACTGCCAAACTTTCTGATTTCTGAGCTGAGTTTTTATCCAACACTCAATAACGTGACGAAAGCAGAGGAATCTTTACTCATCTTCCTCTGGATCCCTGAACATTTATGAATGCTATTTTGGTAAAACTTTGGCTGTTTTGGTATAAAATATGACTAGATTTTGAGTTGAATTTGGAGTTTTTTCTCCTGTTTATTCAAATCGGAGGCGATTTCCATTTCACCTCCGTGAACCGAATATCCACCAATCTGCACACGTTGGATAAAATAAATAAAACATTTCCTGAAATTAAAACTAATCTGTAAATTTGAAGTTTAAACCTGAAGTTAATTTTGGCGTTTGCATATTTAAAAAAATGTCTATGCATCACATTTCTGTGGACATCTTTAGAAGAGCAGCAACCTGATCACTTTTGACACTTAATATATATAATATTTCTATACGAGTCTTTAAACATACATTTATTTTTGTGTCCAAACTGAAGGGGAGTAAAAACAAAAAAATGAAAATGTGAAGAAAAATGTTGGTCTTCTGTTTTTTTCTTGTAGAACAGTAGAAACAGAAAAGATGTAATGCTTTGGAATAGATTCGAATTGAAAACTATGAAAACAAATAAAATAAAATAAAGGAGCCACGTTCTGAACATGAGGATTTTCAGGCAACTCGACAAATTTCATCCCGTTTAATGATTTTTGTGACGTTTTCATTGCGTTTTAAACACTTCCTATGAAAGCAGCTGCACATTTAAGTTTCACCGGGCGACCTGGCTGCCTGCCAAATAAAAACGTTGCTATTAAAAACCAGAGAATCCAACTGAAGCAGTTTGAGAAGGACAGACAGGAAGTCAGCACTCCAACCTCCCCACACTTCCTGTTAGAAAGAACTTACCACTTTGCCTGGCCTCGCCCATGTGCAAATAAATCCCTCCTGACAAGCAGTCACTAAACAGTCCTCTAAAAATATGAGTACAGTCAGCCTCTCGTGTGCTATTTTCTTACAGATGAGCGGCTCGAGGAGCGGCACGTCCTCCATGCGCGGGCACAGCAGCGTGCCCAGCGTCTTGGCCGGGTCCGTTTTGCTCTTGCTCAGCAGGTTGAGCTTGTCGCTGCTCTTGCTGCTGATGTGACCCATGCTGTGGTTGCGTTTGTGGTCCTTGTCGTGGTGCCGCTCCTTGCGGTCGTGCAGGGAGAGCGTGGCGAACTTGCTGACGCCGGTGGCGATGGCGCTGTCCATGATGCCGCCGCCAGTGCTGCCGGTGCCGCCGCCGGTACCGGAGGTCTTGGCGGTGCTGTTGGCGGTGCCGGCCGAGTGCGGCAGGCTGTTGGAGCGCGGCAGCGTGGTGACGCCCGGTGTGTTGGCACTGCCGTTGTTTCCGTTCGTAGTGTTGCTGGAGGAGATGATGGCGGCGCCGGCGGGCGGCCCGGTGGCGTTCATCACGTTGGTGTGCGTGCGAGTCCTAGACAGGGGCAGGTGGGGGAACAGGATGTCCTCGGTGAGGTCCCACAGGCACAGCTGTGTGTCCTGGCCCACCGAGCCGAAGCGGTACGTCACACTGACGGGCCGGCTGTCCGTGGAGTTGCGCTTGGAGAGGCGGGACTGCGTGCTGTTGGCGCGGTCCCGCCCAAACTGGACCACCTGGTCCTGGAAGTCCTCGTCGCTGCCGCTGAACTCCATGGGGTCGCTCTCCTCCACGCTGGTGGTGTAGTGGTCGAACGCCACCACGCTCACCCACGACTTGTGGCCGTGTCCGCGGGCGATGACGCGGCAGTCCAGGAAGGACCAGACGGTGACCAGGTCGTCCTCGCCGCCCGCCACAATGTACTTCCCGTCGGGGCTCCAGCACACGCACAGCAGGCCGCCGAAGTAGCTCTTCATGGTGCCATGCAGCTCCACCGCGTCGAAGTTGAAGACGCGCAGGAAGCCGTCCTGGCTCACGCAGGCCAGGAACTTCCCATCAGGCGAGAAGGCGAACTCGTTGAGCGCGCCGTCGCCGACGCTCCACTTCAGCAGCGGGTTGCGCGTGGATTTGCTCTTGCAGGTGTGGACGGAGTAGCTGTCGCCCTGCTTCAGCAGCTGGTAGTGCGGCGCCGCCGTGCCGCAGGTGTGCTCCACATTGTACAGGTACATGCTGCCGCTGGCGTGCGACACCAGGAACAGGCTCTCTGAGCCCGGAACCCACTTCACACACGTCACCCGGGATTTATCGATCAACCTCTGGCAGCGCAGAACCGAGGGAGGGAGAGGAAGATCGGGTTAGAGAAGCAGAGCGAACACGCAGCAACATGCATGATGACTGTCACAGAAGTTATCGCAATAAGCAATGATGTTGTTTTCAGACCATTTTCATGGAATTATATAATAATGAAAGAACACATTCTAATAGATTGATAAACTTTAAATTTCAAATATCCAATATGGTGAAGTTTCTGTAAACAAAACTGTCCTTCAAAATAGATCTGACACCAAAACACCAGACTGAAGACTTATCATCCAACGAGAGAAAAACAATAAATTATAGAAATGAAAATTCTTGAGTTTGTTTTAAATTATTATACGATTAATTCAATATATTTACAAAGATGTTGTTTATATTAAGCAAATTGTCTTTTTTTTAGATTCCAGTTAACGATTAATTGATTACTAAATCGTCAACTGATTACTAAATCAGTTGACGATTGTTTCAGTAATCGATCTAGCAGAGGTAAAGAGCAGTGTGCTGCTGAACGTTGTGTTTATCCAGCTGGAGATGCCGGCAGCTGCAGTGGGAACCGTCTGGTCGGCTACCTACCTCCTCGTTGAACAGTTTGCTTGTCTCCTTCTTGATGGGGTCGATGAGCTGCACCTGTCCAGCAGAGAAGCCCACCAGCAGGGAGACGCTCTCCGCCGTGGCCGTGAGGTGGTTGAAGTCATGGCACGTGGGCTGCGTCCCTTTGTAAATGCGCTTGTCTATCGGTTTGCTCAAGTCGGCAGCCTGAAGAGAGACAGAAGTGCAAGAAATGAATGAATAAGTGTTTTTTAAAATCTCTCATTTAGACCTGAACAATACAGAATACAGCAGCATTCACACTCTGCATGCTAATAATAACAATATTTGGGGTGATGATGGATTCATTAAAAGCAGCCAAAATATCTTGATTATGGAAAAAACAGATTTCCTTTAATTACAAACTGAACTGATTATTTGATACAGGTCCATCTTTTCCTCATGCAGCTCCGCTCTACTGTGTCTTGTTGTTTTTGTAGAAGATAATCGATGAATCCTTTCAGTTTAATTTACAACACTAAGTGCTCAGTTAAAGCAAACCTCCAGGGATTATTCAGACTCATCAAGCGTTTACACAGAAAGGAATAAAGACTACATCACAACACAGCATCCAAACAAATACTTTCAAAGCTTTCTTGATTAAATGTTTTTTTTTAAATCAGGAAAATATGTTTTAAAACATTTTGAACCCTTTTAGATAAATATGTCAAACCAACCAAACCCTTTGAGTAACCTGTTCCCCTCCTGGCCTGTGGGGGCGCTGCACCAAGAACCACAGAAGGAAACGACACTAAAACCTCTGAAGACACTGAGAGCAACTTCCTTCTTCACCAGATGGAAACAAGATGAAGGATTTTAGTGGTTGGAGGATTTCTCTTTAGTCTTTGGCTAAAGACCAGGAGCCATTTCTCCTGCTAGCGCTAGGCTAGCATGTTAGCTTTGGTTGTATTTACCCAGAATCCCCTGTGCTGTAGTCCACTTCCCGTAGTCCGCTTGGCATTCACATTCAAACTGAAACAGAGTTCCCTTCAACTGAACCCAAACTGAGGTTTAGAGGACCAGAGGTCAGAGGTCGATTAACGTTAACACCTCAGGAAACAACCAGACTTTTTAGAGAAATGGACTGGAGTTCATGTGAATGCCACCTTAAAGATCAGCTATCGGTCAGAAAACTGCAATTGGTATCCTGCTGGTTTTCATTCAATCAATTCATGTTTTCTTTTGTTTTAAATTGTTTTTAGTCCATTTTATTTTACATGAATATATTTTAGAATGTAAATCGCCTGGAAACATCAACAGTTTCCATCCTCCGTTTAATTTTTCCATATTTTATACTTAAAAAACAATTACAATGAACTTTAAACTTTTCTACAGCTGAACATGACACCCATTACATAAATTGACCAGGCAACAAGAATAACAACAACTGCTGCTTTAAAAGTAGCAGCAGCATGTAAAGGTTACACTCTAAAACAACAATGGATGAAGATTATTGCTTCATCCAGGGAAGAAGATCAATAAGAAAAACTGTAAAAGAACAACAAGTTCGGTCCAATAATCCGGCAGTCGGCACACGAGACGTTACAAAGATCACTGAAGGCTGTGAACAAGTAACTGTAGATGACCGCAGCAACAACTGCCTAATTTGTTAATGATTTACGGTTAACACCTGATAGAACAGAAACTTCTTAGGGAGCAAAAATGATGACTCGGCTCTTAACAAATTTAATCAAGTTTTAAGATCAGTTTTATGAAGAAATATCAGCTGGTCTGAGATCTGCCTCACACCAAGCAGCTGGAAAACACCAAGAGACAGAAAACAGAAATAAATGCAGGATATAATTATTTACAATTAATCTGATTTAGTATTTTACTAACACAAAAGGAAGCCTTAAAGTGTTGCACCAGAAAAGAGAACAATGCAACATTAATGATGTTTTCCTCACTTCGTTTTTCCACCAGTGGCTGAAAAATTTAGCACAAAATAAATGTTTTGCATTGTTTTATTACTACATATATTATGGCATTGAGACACTGTATCCATGTGTTTCATGCTTAGTGTTAATAAGTCAGCAACACTAATGTTGACTCAGGAAATAACATTTATTTAAGAACTGACTATAATCTCCCACCAGCTGCATTCTTGTGCGACGCCAAAAAGCTCAACATAAAATCACAATCTCGTATTCACTGGCATTACGTTGTCAAGAAACAACATATTCATTAGATATGTTATTGTCAGCAAGACTGCAAAGCTATTAATACTTTAATCACCTGATTGAAGCTGTGAAAGTCCCTGAAATATAGCTCTGTATTTACTACTGAGTGTTGCTGTTTTGAGAATTGTTTTACCAAATAGTCTGTTAGTTGATGAAAACTGAACTAATTTAAATAATGAACTGAACCAAATGCACCGCTTGACAACTGGGTTCAGCTGGAAAGTATGTGATTGTACTGGAAAGGCTATTTGTAAAGTGCCTTGAGATGATGTATTGCGAAAAACTTAATTGAATCTTACAAACACAATATCAGGATTAGTTAATAGATATTTTATTGCTCTTTTAGATTAAATTTATTGTTTTGGCATTTTAACAGTTGCTTCCAGCTATCATTCTTGTGATCATTCTTGTGTTTTTTCTTGTCTTTTGTGTTACACACGAGGTTGTTCTGTCTTTAACTAATTAACCTCATTATACAATTATGATTAATATTATTGGCATCAACAGCCTGACGCTTTTATCGCCCCAAACTACAATCAAACATTGGTAAACCTGGAGTTATCGACACCTGTCAGTCAAAACCAACTCGACAGCATAACTGTTGACAGCTTCTTCACAAACTGGACCTGAAGCCAAATGTATTTAAGTACCAGGTCGCTCTGTCTGGAACAAAGGTCGCATTTATCCCTAAAATATTCATAACCTCATAGAGGTAGTCTGAAGAAGTTTAGCCTCTGAACTCGGTGGAGATGCAGCCTTAGCAAGTCGTTAGCCGGCTAACTAATAGCCTAGGCTAAGCTAATTAGCTCATGCTAACTGAGTTGAAAGTCAAGCACCTGTCAAGAGTTCTTCAACAGCGCAAAGATCAGCCTAAACTTCAGCAAGAGCTGAGAAAGCAGAGCCGGAATCCCCGTTGACACCAGCCCAGTCAGTACAGTACCTTTCTAACCCCTTTGTAGATGTAGAAGTAGAGCTCACGGCCCACATTGAAACAGATCCTGTCGCCGTTACCCGACTGGTCGTTGACGTTCACGAAGGAGACCTTGACGGGGTTGGAACCTTGCGAGTTGAAAGGCACCCTGTTGGGACGGCTGTATTCGGAGTGAGTGAGGAGTTTGTAGACGCCTTCCCGAGTGGTGAACTGAGTTTTAATTTCGTTCATCTCCTTCCCTCCTCCCTCCGCCGCCATCTTTGAAATTAACATTCATCCCTTTCCCCCAGGCCGGATCTTACGCACGGTCGGCAGAGGGCATTCCGACTCCACTACTCCCCCTAGCGGGGTTCTACGGAACTGCAAGAAGGAGAAGTCAACTTTTAGATATTGAAATATGTTATTTCTCACATATCTGTGTTCCTATTTACTACACCTGTATCTTCAATAAAATTAAATTAAAAATACTACGGTCATAATAATAAAGTACTCAAGATTCTATCAAGCATATTGTTTTCAATGTTTTGGCAGTGAAAACAATATGCTGTTTTCAAACATGAAAACATGCTTTCATGTTTTCAATATGAAAGCACTGTCAAAATAATATGCAGTAATATTTTCACTGCAATGAAAAATATAACTGGATTATGAAAAGTATTATCATTCCCACTGCAGAATTTTACTGGACATAATGTTTATGACGGCTGTTGTTCCTGTTTTGTATGTATTTGGATTGATGACAGCACAGAGTTGATCAGTGGGCATTAGTAAAAACTGTGACGTATGAGCAGCTTGGACAGATTTTAACTTTAATTTTGATTAGATTTAACTGTTGCAAGTTTTTTTTTTTTTGTTTTTTTTTTTGTTTACCAAAGTTTTACTCCTGTTGACTCTTGTGAAATATAACACAATAAAGCCCTGATTAAATCAGAAACAATACCAACGAGCTCCTGCTGGCAGATAAGATCCTCTGGAGTCAGAAGTTTTATTTGTTTCCAGTAAATTATGAGGAGATAAAAACTGGTTTTACATCACAAAGTCAGCACGAAACTCCCCCTGGTGGCCAGAGTGTTCTGTTTCGTACCCGGAAAAAGTAAACTCAAACTTTAATATTTATCTCCACAGTTTTATTAAACCAAAAAATATTTTACATGTTTAAAGTGTAGAGATAACAGTTTGTGTCCATTTTTACGTTGGACTCAATTTAATTTAATTAAATACTGAAATATAATTATTTTTCGCTCTACTCGGAAGAAAGCAGTTTCTAAACCTCAACTATTCTGATTAAACATATTTTAAAATTAAGGTCAGAAAAGGGAGAGGAACCACAAAACTGTCACTGAAGCTTTCCTGGAGTTGCATAATTATTGCTTTATTTTGAAAACGCGTTTAACCGGACGTTTTAATCTGAGCAAATCTTTTCGTTCTCAGCTGTTTCCACATTTTGCTGCTTAAAAATCACAAACACCTGCTACCGCGCTGATTTAAACGAGTTGTCCTGCAGCTTCCATTATTTCACCCTAACATTCATGAACCAAAGGCAGCAGCAGTACTGATGCCCTGCAGGAGATGACAGCAGCATTCACTGCCAGGTACACACATGAAATCACTACAGATGAAACTGAAATATTCTGAATGTTTTTGTTAAATATGCGGTCGGAGAAGTGACCAACACGGTGTCCTATGGGTGCGTTTCACAGTTAGAATATCATCTAATATTTATTTCCATAATTAAATTTAAATTGATTTAAATTTGGGGGAAAATAAGTCAAATTAAGTTTTGTTTTGTTTTTTTATTGCAATTTTAAAGAACCGCCAAAATATAAACCATTTGGTTTATATTTTTAAGTTCTAAAAGGATGGATACATTTTCTTCTATAAAATGATGTGAAATAAACATTTACCAACCTAATTAGAGAAAACAAATTAAAATATACATTACTATGATTTCAGTGTCATTCTGTTGAGGAAAATTGATATAATTTTTCCCTGAAAACGGAACAACTGCTGAAAACCTGCATTTATTATGTCTACTGGAGACAACTATTGTATTATAAAATATTTTTCCTCATGATAATTTTGATTTATGATAACTTGAAAACCCTAAAATCTGTCTGTATTGTCATAATTATCTTTACCATTTTCTCTTCTGCTGATTCCATTGGAGGATCAGTAGATATGGCAACATGCAGCTTCTTTGTTCATTTTAGTGATGAGAATCACACTTTCCATGTTTTTGGTGTCCTGAAGATGCCTGATCTAAACTATTTTTAAGGGCTGCATTTTATGTTTCAGGAGTTTTGACTCCAGTTTCCTAAAATACTGAAAATAAAAACTTTATATTGGCACTTATATCTGAAACACCAACCTGTATAACATGTATAACTAAAAATTATTAGTTCTCTGTCATTTTTAGTCATCGTGGAAAGTCCAAAGAGCTTTAACTTTAAGAGCTCTTTAAAGAGACAAATTTTGGTCAAAATTTGAATTATTTTACTCAAACTAAAACACTTCCTAGTGATATCCTAACTTACTGAGAAGGCCATGCTTGCATTTAAAAAGCCAGATGTGATTTTCTGGTGACTTTATTTCTGTTTCCTGTCCAGACCCCAGAAACACTGATGCACCAAACCCGATGAACCAGCTGACTCTGAGCTGCAGGGTGAGAGGAGTGAAGCCTCATCTGTTGACTTTTTACTGATTTGGTTACATTGAACGTGTTTTTTCTTCTGCTGTGACGCCGATGGGATGTGTAAGATGGACTCCAGCACGGATTCAGACTCTGAGATCACCCCCAGGTGGTCGGACACCAGCACTCTGGTACTCATCAATTCATAAACAACTGAAAGTTTGTAGTTTTTGGAAGAACATCAGACCTTTACATAAACTTTGTACTCAGTCTTAATGTATCTGAACTGTTTTGTTTGAAGGTGGAAGGATTATTCAGCTTTACTGACTCTTAAAGGGACAGCATCATTTGTGTCCAGGCATATGGTGACATTTTATGCCATTAGCAAGTAACTGTTTCCTTCAGTTATAAAAATGCTATATATATCAAATCTGATGTAAAAGTTATATTTGGGATCATTTCCAACTTGGAAAGGGAATGCCCAGGAACTCTACTTTGACTAGGCCACTCTGAAACCTTCATTTCGTCCTTCTTAGATCTTCAGATACTTGTTGGGTTTGTGGTCCGGCTACAGAAACCGACGGCTGGAGATTCTTCTTGAGGATTTTCTGCATTAGAGCAAAAATCCTGGTTCCATTAATTACTACAAGTCATCCAGATGCTGCAGGAGCAAAAACAGATCATCACACTGCCTCCACCGTGTTTATAATTGTCTTTCTGTGAGTTGTAGACCAGATCAGATGGGACACTGAGGTTGTTCTGGGTTCTTTTGGATGAGTTGTTGTTGAGCTCTTGGAGTAATTTTGGTAGGTTGGTTTCTCCTGAGAAGGTTTCCCCGCTGTTTATTTCCATAGAAATAGTTTTCTAACACTTTACAGACTGACAGACTTTACAGCATTGGACAATGCTCTACTTTGTGAAATAAAGAAAACAAATAAATTAAAACTTGTTACAACAATTCAACTCTTTGAAGTTGTGTAATCATCCCACCCAGGAAAAAATAAGTCGGTTCATATTCAGACTGATGAGAGTATGTAAAGTTTGGCTGCTGCTGTTCAGTTTGTCTCCTAACCTGTGAAGGTCTCTGCTTGCTGTGAGCAGGGATGTGTGAGCAGCGCGCCAGAAAGCAGAACCTCCTGCCAGACAGTGGGGTTAACATACAAGTCTGCAGGAAGACATGGCTGCTGTTCGCTGGTGAGCATCCTCAGATCCGGTCACCTCCAGCGATGAAGCATCCTGCTGACTCGTGTGGATGCTGTCTTGGTTGTGCAGTTTTTGGACCCATACGATGGGAGCTCAGAGGATTCAGAGGAGACGAATGGTGCCAGCAGGGAGAAGAGGCAGCGAGGTAAAGGAGGAGGATGTGGGGTGATGTTTGTCAAAAATTAACACCAATAATTTGAGCTTTTTAGTTGCCAAGATGGGAAAAAATGGGCTAATTTTTCAGTCATATTTTTTTATTCATTCATTTTAAAAATCTGTTTCAAGCAAAATATTTAAATAGCAAGCTACATATTTTTATGAACCAACTATTTAGCTCCAACCTAAATATTTAGCTCCATAAATATTTTGTGAGCAAGCTAACTATTTAGGTTCAAGTTAAATATTTACTTCTTATTTAGCTAAATATTGTTTACTAACTAAATGTTTAGCAGCTCCTAGATTAGCTATTTACTATATCTAAATGTTTTGTTTGATATCTGAGCTAAAATATAGCTTAAAACTAAACATTTGACTTGGTAAATAGAAATTTAGCTTCAAGCTAAATATTTAGCTTAGTAACTAGATATTTAGCTTGTAGCTAAATATCTAGCTTTGTAACTATATTTGAGCTAAAATTTTGATTTAAACTAAATATTTGGCTTGGTAAGTAAATAGCCTCAAGGGAAATTTAACTTAACTGGTGATAAGTTATAAACTTATATGGTGAAAACATGACTTTGAAAATGAGCCCTCATTATTCTTTTTGCTTTGAGGCTAAAAACCCCAAACAATACCTGTTGATTTTTGTCTAACTTTCCAAATGGCTCCCATAGGAAGAAGTCGCGTCTCTGGCCAGAGAAGGCGATTGTTGCTTCACCACTCTGCCTCTCTAACGGTCAGTGAAATGGTGACAAACGGCAGCAGAGACTCTTTAGCACATCATCCGTCTATAGTTCATCAAAGTATAAGCTATTTAACAAAGGGCATCCATGCTATGGATGTAGAGGTGCAGCTTGATGGCTCCGGGTTGGATGCAGGTTGCAGCCCTGGACTTGTCCCCCCAGAGGAAAGGAGCTCCCGTCAGATCAGCAGCTGCTCATCGCTCAGGCCGCTCTGCAAGAGGAAGGAGCCCCCACCTGGAGGACAGGTGGAGGCGGAGCCCAGGAAGAGGCAATGTGTTAGAAACATGGAGGAACAATGATGGAGGCTTCTGGTCATAAATGCTGTTAAGTCTCATTGTATCCAGAGATGCAATATGTGGGGATGGGAGTTTTGTTTTGTTTTTTGTTTTGTTTTTTTGTTTTTTTTTACTGAAATTGTTTAATTCAACTTGTTTTGATTTCCCAAGAATATTTAGATCAAGTTTCATTGTAGTGATTAGATTCCTCCTGATTTTTAAAATTCCCTTAATTTTAGCCATAATTTGGTCAAAGTTGAAATTTATTTCATTCACAGTGATCGAATGTGACCAAATGATTAAAATTCTCCAGGAATTGCTATTAACTTGGACCTTTACGTTGCTGTGAACCAAAGCTTTTACATTTCATTGTGTTTGGAGCAAAAAGGCTAAATTAAAGATTCACATTTTAATCTGTGTGGTGTGTTTATGTAAAAACAGAGGCTGCTTCAGGTGGGAGGGGCCTGGTAGAAACTTGGGTAAGGAGCAGATTACCTTCAGCCTGTTGCTATGTTGATCAACCATTTATTTATATAGCAGGTTGCAAATTACTTCACAGAAAGTTTTTCTTGTCGATAAGTAACTTTCAATTGGCGCAGACAAAAATAAAGTCGCCTTCGGAGTACCCCAGGGTTCCATCTCGGCCCCTTTTAATAAAGAAATGGGGAAAAAAATTAAAACTGGACCAGAACTGGTCGCTCCATCATAACCCAAAACACATCTGTGAATCCACCCAGGACTGGCTGAAAAATGGAGATCTGAGCCTAGTCAAAGCCCAGATTATGGAGTTTAGGAAGCAGGGATGTTCAATAACCTCTGATCATAAATTAAAAGGGAAAAAAAGGGTTCAATTTGTTTTTTTTTTTTTTAAAACATGGGATATCTTTTCTCTCAAATGTGATCAAAGGTTTTATTTGTTTACATTTTCTAAAGAGTGATCCTGTTGCTACAGTAACAGATTCAAGTTTTACTATAAAGATATTATTGCATGTTGGAGGCTGAACTGGACAGTAACTGGTTGGGGTTGGATGGCTGTACTGGAAGTTTTTAAACTAGTTTTTGTCAGAAAATCCCATCTGGTAATCAGCTAAATTTTACATTTTATAACTTGAAAAAGTAATTTTTTCCCCCCACAGATATCTTAAGTGTTGTGTGAACAAAGTTATTGAAGTTTTCATCTCTTGCTCATTAACGACAGTTTTTTCATTCCAATGCAAGAAGCTTTATTCAGTCTAAAAACATCCTCTAAAACATTTCCAACTTTCTGTCCCCAAATTTAATTTCCTCCCAGTTTTACCATCTGACAACATCCTCCTTCACTTTCAGTCACTTTCCAGGAAACCGTACGAACGAAGCACAGCGGCTCCACGAGCATTTCTAACGCAACAACACGACTACAGCGACTGAGTAATTAAAGTGATTAACTGCAGCGTAATAATCATATGATCAGGACGTTTAGGATGAAATTATTCGGTGCAGAGGATGGCGACGCCTCGCTCGTAAAAGCTGTGCGGATCCTCCTTGGTCGCGATGTCGAAGTCCACGGTGAAGATCAGGTCGGTTCTGGTGAAGTTCAGATACACGGGAAGCGTCACCTGCAGACAGAGGAAACGGCTCAGTTAGGAGCTCCGACCCAGTGGATCCGGTGGTTCTGTTCTGGTGCTGCTGGTACCATGTGTCTGCTCTCGGCGCTGCTCTGCTTCACCCAGCGGAGCTGCGTGAGCGGCAGCTCGGTGGAGATGGAGGTGGACAGAGACAGCTTGTTGTTGGCGCAGGTGGCGCCCTGCAGCTTCAGACCTGGACGGGACAAACCAGAACCAATCAAGATCAAATCTGACCCGCTTTTCATCAAATTCATTTCACTTTAACAAAGTCATGTTGAAGATGCAGCAGACAGTGATTATTATCTATATGTATCAGAAATCATTAAAACATGAGGCTGGAATGAGGCCAGAGCCCGCTCCAGATCCCAGAGCTCCCTCCGCTCCGATATGAAACCATTTAAACTACAATTCACCCAAAATACGGCAGCTTGTTCCAAAAACACAAATATTATCAGGATGCACAGAGCACTGGTTCAAAATAAGGTCATGTGTTATAAACTTAATTATTTTATCATTTAATGTTTCAAATATTATGTTTTGTGTGTGTGTAGCTGCTTCTGTAATGTTTTTATGATGTCGACCTAAGGAGAAGTAGCCATTGCCATGGCAACAGCTAATGAGGATCCACATGAAGTCTAACGTTTCTCCATGGCAACAGCAGGCGCAGGTTTAGTCAGACCTTTGATGCCGAAGCTGCAGGCGTCGAGCGAAGCGCCCTGAGCCGTCGTGACGTTGACCTCCAGGAACAGCTCCTCCAGAGACCAGCTGTTGGCTTGCGCCACATACTGGCGAGTGGCGGTAATGTACGCCTCCGGCACAAACAGGCTGCCCAGGCACACATGGATGTTCTGGAGGAGGGAAAACAGAAAATAACCTCAAACAGCCGTTTTCTACCACGACACGACAGGGCCACTGCAGATAGGAAACTTTAAAAAAATCCCACAAAAAATCTCAGAAATTTCTGAGTTTGAAAAATCACATATTAAGTTTCTTTTAGAGAAAAAAAAAATTTCTGAGCTTCAAAAGTGAAAATTTAGCCAGAAAAAATAATAAATTGTCTAGAAAAAAAAACCTTGAAATGTTCTGAGTTGGAAAAGTTGTAAATTTGCGAAACAAATGGTGGAAATTTGCTTGTTTTTAAAATTTGTTGACTCGTGGTACCTTCAGCTCTTTGGCGCCCCCGCTGGCCGCCGCCTGGGAGATCTGCTGCAGCTGCTTGATCCGCTCGCTGAAGTCCGACACCCACTGGATGACGGTCATGGAGGTCGGGACGGTGTAGCGGCACCAGCTGCGGGGGAGGATTCCTGCAGCGACACGGGATCAGATTTACTCCAGACGAAGCCGATCCGGTTTATTCAGCCGAGAACGAATCAAACACCTTTAACGAGGTCGCTGATGAGCGTGCGCAGGTAGTTGGTCTGCTTCTTCTTCCCCTCACAGACGGCGACGACGTCGGTCAGATCCTGACGGATCTCCTGCAGCATCTTGCCACCCATCTTCACCTCGCGCTCGAAGAAACGGAACAGCGGGTCCTGGTTCCACCGATCAGAACAAGAGAGAGTTAGAGGAAACGCTGCAGATTCACCAGAACCACGGATGAACCAATCACTGTTCACTTCCAGAACCGATATCTGAGCTTTAGTATCGGGTCCGATACAGAAGAACAGCTTGGTGGAACATGAAGCTGCTGCGTTCTGACCCGGTTGCTCACCTTGATGTTTTCCACGGTGCGTTTGAGCGGATTGACCGTCTGCGGCATGAGCTGCAGCCAGTTGCAGGAGGTGCCGTGGAGCGTCCGCATCCAGGCCGGCTGGGTGTCGGACGTGGACGACGTTCGCTCCTTCTTCTCCGTCTCATAGGCCAGGTCATCCTCATCCTCCAACATCTGCATTTTCAGCATCTTACCCATCATGTCAGTGCCTGTGCAGCCCAGCAGAGGGAGGTGGAGGACCAGACCATGGTGGGTGGAGGAGGAGGGACAAGACATTATATTTTGGAACAGAAAACCAAAATGGCTTCCCCTCAGGGTGTGGGATTGTGTCAATACAAAATAAGGAGATCAAGCAGGACAAACACAAACAGGTTCAGGCAACGCTGAGCCCGATTCCTCAGCTGACGGGAAGTAAAACGACGTCATGCAACAGGAAGAGGGAGAACCTGGGAGGATGCAGAGGAACCGTTGAGCTAAAGGGGGGTGGGGGGCAACGGGAGGGAGTCGGATATCATCTCAGCAAAGCAGCAGGATGTGTGTGAAATACAGCTGCTGGAGGGTGAGGAGCCGCACCCGGTGGCTGCAGCTAGATTACAGATTAAACCCCGGCTGACAGGAAGAGGACAGATTAGAGAAACCATTCTGAAGGACTCTGCTGCTCCACCAGGAGTCCAGATGGAGTCAACCTGCTAAAGCCAGGACGGCCATGGCTGCTCATCATCCACACACGTCGACATCTTAGTCAGCATCACGTCTTTTTAGGAAGTTCTCTCAGTTTTCTTCAGTTTTCTAAGAGACGTTACTATGGAGCTAAAGTTTTTTTAAACTTTTTTTTTTTACAAACTCAAAAAATTATTAGTTTTTTTCCATGTTCCAAAATTTGTTTCCAAAATATTTTTGTTTCAAAATTTTTCAGTTTCCAACCATTTTTTTTTTTTGAGTTTCAGATTTTTTCAGTTTAAATTTTATTTTGTAAAGTTTCAACCTTTATCCGTTTGAAAAAATTTAGTTTCCAAAATTCTATTTTTCAGATTATCTTTTTTTTGTCAATTTCAAAACTTAGTTTGTGGCTCCAGTTCATCTCCGTTTGCAGATTCTGCTGCTGCTGTCTACAATCGGAGGTCAGAGGTCAGAGGTCAGAGGCCTACCCTGAGTGGTGAGCAGCACCTTCTCTGCGTTACTGGGCAGCCCCAGCCAAGATGGCGTCTGTGTGTCGGGGAGCATCTCCACCCAGTGCATGAACTCTTCACGCCTGAAACCAGAGCGGCCCAGATGAGGCGGCGGCCATCTTAGAAATCATTCTGAGGTAGAAATCGCGCCAAGCGCCACCGACCTGATGCCGTCGGGCATTTTGATGTCCTTCTGCCCGTCGACCTTCAGCGCCAGCTTGAACTCGCTGTCGAAGCTTCCCTTGGTGAAGATGCGGTCCAGGAAGGTGATGAGCAGCCGCTGGTCGAACTCGTTGTCGATGCGGCCGCCGTAGATGGACTGGGCCATGAGGGTCTTCAGCGCCGCCCAGGGGATTTTATCTGGAGCGATGTTCTGACGACCCTGAGCGACACAGACAGGAAGTAAACCCTCAGCTTCCTGCGTCTCAGTTTTAGCTGCAAACAGAGAGACGTGGGTCCGCTCCTACCTTGGCGGTGTCGTCCAGCCAGGTGTCGATGGTGTCGCAAGCGGAGCGGAGGTCCGACTCGCCGAACTCGTACTTCTTGGACCAGCCGAGCGGCGCATAGCGCAGCCGCTCCTGGATGACGGCGTTGAACCAGGCCAGGAGGAAGTAGAGGCGCGCGCGCTCGTTGGGAGCCTTCAGAGGAAACGGAGGGTCAGAACACGGTGCACACAGATTTCTGATCGGGTTCTGATCGTTTCCATTACCTTGCACATGCGGGCCACTGGGATGCTGCTGAAGGTCCGCAGCATGTTGGCTTTGACGCCGGGTGGCGGCTCAAACACGAAGATACGGCCGGCGCGCAGCAGATTGACCGGAACCTGGCAGAGAGGAAACGTCACTGCAGATCACAGGAGGGACGGCTGGATCCGAACCAATTAAGATCAATAACTTTGGTCCTTATCCAACACCAATCACTTTTTAATCTAAATTATAACATAAAAAGTTCCTCATTTCAAACTTCTTGGAGTAGTTGATAAACTATGGAAGTAAAAATTATTCTTAAAAACATTGAAGTCCATCACTTTGGTGACAAATCAATATTCAATAACATTTTTTAAAACAGTTTCAGATTTTAAATAGTTGGGAGAAATACTAAATTCATTTAGAGGAGAATCTCAAGTCTTTATTACAAGTTTGTGTAATAATAAGAAAACCAGAGTTTAGTTCATAAAACAAACTGAAATAAATAAGTCAATGTTACTAATTATTAATACCAGTGGTGGTTAAAAACATACAATCTTCTAGCAATAAAGTAAATTAACATTTATGATGATATTTAAAAATAATTTTCTTTTTAACAAAAAATGAAAATGGATCAAAGTATTTATTACTGATCTATCAGTAGTATTTAAAAAATAGAAATGTTTTGTTAAAACAGACAAAAATTATTTTTGATCTATTTTTAAACCTGAATAGTATTTACATAATATAATTTTAACTTCTAGTCAAATCAAAATTAAAATATATATTACTACAATTATTAATGATTATTATTAGCATTTAATATAATTTTGTTTATAAAACAAATGGAATGGACACACATATTTGCATCATTTATTAAATTAACATACTTTTCAGAATGAAGCCAATAAAGATGCACATATAGTAATTATTATTCTTGCTAACAATGTTTTTACCTTGGGGTTGATCTCCATGGTGAGGAACAGCCTGAAGCTGGCGTGCGGCTGCATGGAGTGCAGCTTCTTCTCCAGCTGCATCAGCCAGCCGGGGGCCAGGTGGACGTTCTCCAGCATCACCCACCTGCAGGAGGAAAACATTCGGTAAAACCGTCTGACGAATAAAAACAGTCATGAACAAACATCCGGAGCGTCGCTGGTCACCTGCCAGACTTGACGGCCGTGTTGATGTCTCTGTCGGCCTTGTTGAAGCCTTCAGCCGAACCTGTGGAGACGAGACGCATGCCGACCGTTAAACCTTCACCCGGCGCTTCGTTCACACAGGAAGCAGAGCGCGAGCGTTACCGATGGAGACGGAGGTGATCTGCTTGTTCTGCTCAGCAGCCAGATCTCGGACCAATCCGCTGGCATCGTAACCCGGGACAGAACACATCAGAACCGGAGTGCTGGGCTTCACCTGCAGGCGTGATCAGAGCCGTCACCGTAGGAACTTCCATCACGATAACAGTAATATTGATGTAATCAATACCTCGCTGTCCACGATGTTGGCCAGGTCCAGCGGCTGCTCGATGATGTTCATGAAGGTTTCTCCCAGGACTTTAGAGACGAAGATGTGGGACATGGCCAGCAGGCGGTCGGGCCGGAAGGTGTGGATCAGCAGCAGCATGTGGACGGCCTGACCGATGGGAGCTGAGAGCACAGACATCCAGCAGGACGATCAGCGATCGATCAGGTTATGGCACTGATGGTTGATCGCTTGTGAAAATGGCAGATCCACAGATATATCGTCACTGGATTGGACGTCACTACGCACCGAGTCAGGAATATCGGTGAAATAAACACATTCACGCAAAGAATCAGAAAAAATTATGACATTTTTTAAATTAATTTTCAACGCCTGAACAGCTAAAATCACAGGTCAGTAGAAAGGTTTAATAAAAATAGAGAGAAAGTGGGAAGTAGGTGAGTTATGCTAATTTAAAATGTTTAAATTAGCTGATCCACCACCACATCTTAAAACTGAATGTTCTGTTCTTTGTGGGAAACATTTGCATGTTTTTGGCGTTAATTTTTGATACGACTGAAAATAATCCCTGTTGTCAGCTAGTTGCCATGGCAACAGTGGTGTGTGTAGGGGAGAAACCTATTCTATTTTCTTAGCTTAAATTTAAACCATATTTTGTAGAAATCTGATGATTAATAATGGTGCTGCAGTAGTTTTGTGATATTGGAACAATCTGGTTTTGTTGACATGACTCAGTAGCGCCCTCAGGTGGGCGATACTAGCTACAGCAGCTAACAGGCGCCTTCCAATCCAGTGATTTTACATCGACGGGCCGATGGGATCACTGACTCGACTGCTTCTCCTCCGACCACAGATAAGGAACGGCCAGCTCTGGAGTGTTGCTCTGGATCCACATGAAGAATTGCTGAGGAAGCAAAGAGAAAAAGGAAGATAATCATGAAAAAAGGAGATTTAAAAATGAAATAAATAAGGAAAGCAGCAGGCAGGCTGCGGCTCACCTCGTCAGCTTCGACTTTGGCCACCAGGTCCTTGAAGGCCGGCAGGCGGCTGAGGCGGACCATGGCCTCGCATTGCTCAGAGGTCAGACCTTTGACCTTGGGCAGCGGCGTTCCCGTCAGGACGATCTCCTTTCCACGCAGGAAGTGCTGGAACTCTGCGTCGTACGACGGCTCACTGAAACAAAACATCAGCAACATGTAAAACTTCTGATGAGGTTTTTTCCCCTCAGGAAAGTTAAAGGCAAGTTTTCCAGCACTGAAGATTAAAACGATACAAATAAACTGAAACAGTTTTAATTCAGCATCATATGATTTATTTCTGTTAATAATGTGTTGTGATGGTATTCTACATCTAAATTATAACAAAATGTTAGGTTTTGAATCGTCCCTTTCACACATCCTATAAACCTGATTGGTCCAAAAACAAAACTAATTTAATGAAAAAACCGCCAAATTCAATAACTTTGTCTCATCTACAAATGGACATCTACACAGAACAATAAGTCATGAAGGGATTAGGAATAAAATATAAATTATATTAAAACAATCCAAACAAATCGTAGTAAATGACGTTCCTGCTCAAATTAAACACTTAGAACAAAATATATTTAAAAAATTACAAAAAAGTTTCTAAAGGAATTATTCTCCACGTTTTCTGGTGTCTAACAAATAGAAACAGTTTTAATAATTTGATAAATAAAATGTTTAGTCTGATTTAACCTCAGAAGAAAAAATGTGATTTTTTATGAGGTGTATGAAACTAATAACTTTAAATAAAATTTAGGCTTTTAATTGTTAGATTAAACCTTAAACTCAGCTTGTTGCACTATGAAATGAGCCCATGATAAATTAAAAATTAGCTCAATAATTTCTGTTTATCGACTTCATGATCTGTTATGTTTCAGTTGTATTTGTTTTTTTTTTTATCTCCGTTTTATTTATTGTTCTGGTTATTTAACTTAACTTGTAATTCCAGTGATGAATGTTCATTAACAAATAAAAGCTTGAGAGCAAAATTTCATTATTATGTTATCAATATATGACTTAAAAATGGTATAAAAACCATTTTTTCACTGTGGTTTTTGTTGTCATCAGAACTTCGTTGGATTACACTTTATTACAAAACCGTGAGTGTGAAACACATTTATGGACTTTATGCAGAAATCAATCATTTCCTAACTTTGAAAACAAATCATTAAAACTCCAGCACCTGTGTGCTGATTGGACAGATTGAGGACTGTTCACCTGGTGATGCCCTTCAGGCTGATCTTGGCCAGCAGCATGGCGAAGGTGATGTGGTCCTGGTGCAGCATGCCTCTGGCCACTCTGTTGAACACCACCTAACCCAAACAGAGCCAAACCAGACGCTTACAGCCGAGTCGGGCAGAGGACAGCGGCTGGTGGCTTCAGAAGACGCTCTAACCTGGAACAGGTCCTTGGTGATGAGCGCCAGCCTCTGGGAATGGTCGCTGATGCTCTTCAGGTTGGCGTTCTCGTACAGCACGGTGTGGTACGTGTCCAGGAAGAAGTGGAGCGAGTACTGGTACAGGAAGTGCATCTGGAGGCAGACGGGAACGCTTTGTGAGCGGTAAACCAACGAGCGCTGCGCTCACAGGTGGGCAGAGAGCCCAAACATTATACTCAGGTAACGGCAGCACTACATCAAGGATGAGTGAAAAGTAGCCGCCCAAGAAATTAATCAGACGAGAGCAAAAATGCATCTGGAAAAGTCTAACCAAGTAACCAATCAAATGATCAATATTTAAACATTACTTCAGACAAACCAAAATACAAAGTGGAAATTTTGATATTTTAATGACCAGGCAAAATCAAGCTAAAGAAAATTTCCCTAATCAGTTTCTTTCAATAGAAAACTTATGAAACTTTAACCAAAACTGCAGCTGTGTCTGCTTCTGGTGAACTCTTGGTTAAAACATGTTTGGGTAGTAACTAGTTACATTCACTCAATTACAAGTAACTTTTGAATAAAATTTACTTTCCGAAGCATTTTTACCATGATGTACTTTGTACTTTTACTTGAGTAATTTTATTGTAAAATTTCTGGATCCTCTACCCAAGTTAAAGTTTCATAACGTTAGATGTCATGAATACATAACGCCTAACATTTATTGAACATTAAATAAAGCTTTAACCCTAGTTAAAGCTTTAATTATTTATTTTTTTTAAATCTCAGATTTTTCTAAATCTGACTTGTTTGGTGTTAAAGGTACTGCCTGCTGCCCCCTCAGGAGTTTCCTGGGAAGAGGTCGGACCTGGTTCAGAGCCTCCATGGTGAAGTAGATGCTGCTGCAGGCGGAGGACAGCGACAGGTACTGCTGGGACACCGCCTCCACCTCCGCCATCACGATGTCCGTCTCCTCCACCTTCCTGGTCACCTCGGCCGCCTCCTTCTTCAGGTTCTCCAGGGTGGTGATGATGGTGTCGTCGTCCAGTATGCGACCTTTGACCTCGTTTAGAGCCTGGAGGAGGGACTTCTCCAGCTGACGGAGACGCAGCTGGAACTCACCTGAGGAAAGATTTCAAATTGATACCTGGGATTAGGAGGAGACCTGGGGCCCCAAAAGACAAAAGATATTCAACAATAATCTGATAAAATCCTTTTTCAGTTCATCCTGCTAACCAGAACAAAACCTCTTTTTATTTTCAATGTTCTTCATAAATCTTCTGCAAAACATGCTAATATATGCTGAGGCCTTCTGCAAAAATTACTAACGTCAAGTTATGTGCAGGCTGTAACAAAATGAGAGGAAAATAAATAAAATTAATATATAATTAACCTAACTGCAGCTACGCCCAATTATGACTCGTAAGGCGGATTTCCTGTTTCAATATGGCCGCTCCTCACGTCAACAGCAGACATGGCAGACATGCCAAACTCAACGCTACCTGTAGCGCCTGCTAAGTGGCGTCTGCGTATGGGAAGTAAAGATTAAACGATGTTTGTGGCATCACCATGTTGGAAAACAAACTTCTTCACTAGAACGTTTAAGGTTTCTCATTAGCAGATATTTTTTATTTAAACTGATTTCTCTCATTTTTTATGGTTTTATGTCAACAATTGCTGATTCTGCTCTTGCATAAACTCCAGATTTGTGGAGCTCCTGACTCGTTTTCCTGTCAGACTCTCCACCTGAGCTGTGGCTCTCTGCAGCTCCTCCAGTGGGCCATCAGGTTACAGCAGCCATGAGATGTTTAAAGCTTGGGATGTTGAGAAGCTAACCATGTTTTAACCATCTCCCTGTTCTGCTGCTGGGTTCCTGGGTCTTTATGATGCCGACCGTGTTGTTCTAATAAAACGCTGAACTTTGTGATTGTGGCGCCGTTTCTGTCCAGCTCACCCTGCAGTTTCAGGAGATCCGAGCGTTTCTCGTCGACGTCGGGCCGCTCGGCCTTCAGCACCTCGTTCAGACACTGGCTCTGCAGGCTGCTGCGCGTCACTGTGAAGTTCACAAACGTAACCCGAGAGCACAAGTCTGGAGGGAACTCCACCTGCAGAGAGACGGATCATCAACGACCAAACTGGGAGCTCAGAGGGTTTACTGACCGCCTCCTCACCGTTGGGTCTCGTGTGGACAGGAAGATTACAAACGACGGAGACAGATCAATGTCCTGGTCTCCCAGGGTGATGAGGACACGCCCTCCGGTCCGGCGCACCTCTCTGTTCAGCACCGGGTTCAGGATCGGGTCGTAGCTCTCCACGTCCTGAAACATCACAGCGAGTTAGAGCTGATGAGTTTAGAGACGATGGAGTTTAATTGGAGATGAACCGATCAGATATCAATATCTGTATTGGTCCTGATATTAAAATATATCTAGACTGAGTATCTGTGACAATGTGCAGATCTATCCAGTCTAATTCTATGCTTGGTGCTCTGAGCGACGGCGTGCTTTAATGTTTAACTTCACTTCCTGAACCATCTGAAAGGTTTGTTGTTTATTTCTACATGTTTGACCAACACAGTCAAACAGTTTTTATCAGTTTATTTTACAGTCCTGAACAAATTAAAGCTATTTTTACATGTTTGATTAAACTGAATCGGATCGCATCATTAAAACATGGATCAGTGCGTCCATATTTTAAATCGGGGGATCAGAATCCCTGCCGTCACCTGGACCAGCAGCGGGTTTCCGAAACGCAAAGCGCTCTCCAGGTTCTTCCTGAAGGCGTCGTCCAGGAAGCTGGTTCTGGTGATCTTGCGGTCCTTGTACTCGTTCATGATGAACTCTGTGGCTTGGCCCGACGGGTCGATGATCAGAGGGTACCTGAAGAGGACGACATCAGGATTAAACTCCAGGTTCATCTGCAGGAACGTTTCGGGTTCGTCGGCGCCGACCTGTTGAAGCGTTTGAGCATGATGGCGTTCTCGGTGCAGAGGTCGTCAGCAGGCAGCGAGTTGGCCTGCCAGCGGAGACGCTCGTCTGCGTTGGACAGATACTCAGTCCGCGCGATGTCGGTGCGGAACTGGGTCAGAAATTAAACACAGAGCTCCAATTATGCACAACCAGGTTTAAGTATGATAAAACAGACACATTTCTCAAAAAACTCTGGAGAAATGGCTTCAAATGCTGCATAGCTAGCATTTCAAGCCATCTCCATGGTAACCAGATGTTTGGGATTGATGACAAACATTTCAGTGGAGTCTGGCATCCATTGGTGGAGGACCTGTGATGCTGAGGGACCGTTTGTGGTTCATAAAGTCCTGAGAACCTTGTTATTGCTCAATGGGACGAACTAAAATGTAGCTTTTATTACGTTAATAAAAAGTCATATTAGCAGAAAAAAGATGCAATGCTACCATGTTGGAGTTATAAAAACCGAGCAGCTCGTCAGTCTGTGGTTCTCTGTGGACTGAATTGTTCTAAAATCCTGCTGCTGATAATATTTGATTCTTATGTTAGAAAACAAAATATTTCTTTATTTGTAAATCCAATACTACAGCAAAACTTCACCAGATTCAACATTAAACATTTTAATTTCTTTAGCTTTTATTGTGGATATTTTATAAACTTAACACTTCGTTCTCCTAACGTGACTTTATTCTAGTAAAAGTTTCTTGGAGTGTTATTAGGACTTTTTATTAAGACTTCTTCTTTCTCACAACTACATTCTTATTTTGACAGGTAACTGCACTCTGGTACACTTGTTCCACTTTCTTCTTGTATTACGACTTTCGTGTTATTATGCCTTCTTTCTGTTATTTCATAAATGTAGCTTTATCTCCAGATATTTGGACTGAGTGCGGTACCTGGATGTTGGCCTGCTGCAGGTGATGAGACCAAGTGGTGAACAAGTTCTGCCTCATCTGCTGCTCAAAGTAGCCGGCGTACGTGATGAAGGCCGCGGACAGCAGGCAGTCTCCGGCGATGGTGGACATCTGGTTCTTGAACGTCTCGCTGGTTTTCTCCCAGCGCTCCCTTTCAGCAGAAAGGCTCTTCAGCAGCGCTGTGCTGCGGTTCACCTGCAGGAACAGAGAAACATCAGGAGAACTTCTTCCGGGACCTTCGGATCAGCTGAGAGCTTCTGAATGAGGCCGACAGGAAACGCAGACCTTTGCTTCGACGGCGGCCAGGTCGGCCTTGATGGCCTGGGCCTCTGAGATGAGCACGGCGTACTCCTCCTTGTAGCGGGCGATGCTCGCCTCCAGGTCTCTGATCATCTGCTCCACCTCCTCCGCCTTCGTCTTGTTGTCCTTCGCGTCATCTTCCAGCTTCTGCAGCTCGTTACGCAGAGGCTCCACTCGTTTCAGCATGTCGGCGTAGTTAAGCTGCAGGAGGGAAGCATGTTGTTCGTTAGCTGGACTTTTATCTGGTCAGCAGATCCATGTTCGGAGCGTTCAGGATCCCGACCTGAGCAATGGCCCATTTCACCATGGGCCCACAGGCCAGAGACGCTCTGTTGACCTGGTCGTAGTTGTAGCTCGGGTTGGACAGGTAGTTCTTCTTCATCTTCTCACGGATGGAGTCACTGAGTAAAAACCAAGCAGAGGGTCAGAGCGCCAGCTTTATGTGGAGAAATGATAATAAATCACAGAGAATTAGGAAGGAAATTTAAAGAGACGGTGCAGAGGATGGTTTTGATTTGCCGATTAATCTACCTCCGCCTCAAATTAAATGAAAATCAGTTCAGGAAAGAAATTAAATCATCAGGGTTCCTGCACACTCTTTATTTTATAACTTAAAATAAAACTCAATATGAAACATTTGTTGGTGGCTTCAAATAAAAGCATATATTAAAAAATAATTATTTCTATCATGTTTCTACAATAAACTTAAATTTGCAAATCTCCTGTTCTGGAGCTCCAGGCTGTTCTCTTATTTTAGAAACAAAAGGGTAAGAAAATAAATAACATTATGAGTACAAAAGCCATATCAAAATAAAGTCGTACGACAATATATATTATGAGAATATTTATAATTCAAGAAATAAGTTGAAATAATACCAGAATACAGTCATAATATTACAAAAATAATAATATGACAATATTACCAGAATAGTCGTAATACAAGAAAAAAAGTCAATCAAGTCGTTTGACAATAAATTGAAATATTATGAGAAAAATCATGACAAAGTTAAACTAAAAAATAAAACCATGTGGTTTGACTTTACTGCCACAGAACTTTATTCTCATAATAAGACTATTACTGTAAACAAAAGGTTTCAAAACTTTTCAATGATCTTAATTTATTGTCGAGTAACCAGACCGTCCAGGATGGAAGTAAACTCGAGTCTATTTGCACCGAATCGGTTTTTATTTGGAAGGAAAAACGTTTGGAGGTAAATGTTCATCTAATTGTCATCTCCTTTTTGAAAGCTGGAAAACTGAAATGAGTTAAAGAAGTGCGCAGGAACCCTGCAGTGATTAGTTCTCATCGTCTGGTTCAGGCCAAACCTCCTTCCTGACCTCATTTCCTCAGAGGAGAAGTTGACTATGCTGCTGATGAAATTATCCCTGATTATAACTTGTCTGATTTTTTTCCAGTCTCCGGTCTCCTCGCCCAGCATGAGGCAGATAGACTCCAGGGCCAGTTTAACGGCAGCGGGAGGGTTGGTCATGGCCCGAACTTCTACCAGGTGCTGCCGCTTAATGGAGCTCACGGCTAATATCGGAGGAGGAGACAAACCCAGACAGAGGGAGAGCTTTTAGCAGACAAGCAAAAACCTTATTTCACCTGATTTCTTCAGCTTCAAAGTTGACGATGGTGGGGATGAAGTTCTCCCTCATGATGATGGAGCGGATCTGCTTCCAGTCTGTGGTGCTCTCCCCCAGCAGCAGGCAGATGGACTCCAGCGCCAGCTTCACGGCGGCGGGGGGGTTGGCCATGGACCGCACCTCCACGAGGTGCTGCTTCTTTATAGACTTTACAGCTACAGAGCAGGAGGGCAACGAGACGCAAACGGGCCAAGATGGAGGACGGATGTGGACAGAAAGCTAGCTGTTAGCCGTTAGCCACGCCGGTAATAAAAGACGCTCCACATGACATAAAAACAATCAATACAAAATATATTCTTTGATATTTTGGTGCCCTTCTGTTAATGCTAACCTCACATTTGGATATAAGAACATGAAATAAAAGCAGTCAAAATAAACAGTTATATAAATACTAAATTAACTAATGAAATACGGCTGATTTAAAATCATTTGTTTATTTCATGTGGAAACTATTCATCTGATGGAGTCTAATGAGCCATTTAAGGCCGACGTTACCGTTCTGGGCCTCGATGACGGCGGGCTCCACCTGGTCCAGGTCCTGCTTGACGCTCAGCTGCTTGTCTTTGATTACTTCCTGTTGCTTGTAAACTGCTTCCTGGATCTCCTGGCTCATCACCTGCAACCGAAGAGGAACAGCATGAAAACAGGCTAAACACCAACAGAACAGCAAAGTCTGCATGTTGGGCAATTAAATATTCTATTCCAAATCTTTATAATTCACACGCTACAGCAGCTACATCGTCATGACTTGATTTATGGGATATTTTGGCTTCTTCTTCCTCCAGTTTACCTTTTTCTTCTCAGCTTCCTGCTGGTCTTTGACCATCTTCTTCAGCTTGTCGTTAGCAGCTGCGTTCTTTGCCTCCAGCTCCTGGCTCTTGATTCTCAGATCGCGGCGAAGCTCCTCCACCTTGACGAGGAAACGGACGCCATCGATACGATGAACCAACAGTTTGGACCTTTCTTCATGTTTTACGGCAGGAAAGCCGGTTCTACCTGATCCACCGTCTCCTTGATCTTGCGAAGGCCGACGTTGAGATGCATCTGCTGCTCCTCCAACTCGCTGCGCTTCTCGTTGAACAGGTTGGCGTACTGGTTGATGAAGTCCAGGTAGTGGCGAGGAGTGATGGCCATGGTGTGACCGCCGCGCTTCGCCAGGCGATTGTTAGCCTGGAGGATTTGGTGACGAAGGTTAGCTTCAGCAACAAGAGACTTCCTGTTTACGACATTAACTCCCGGCTAGTTTGATCCTGACCTGGTGAAGAGTTTGATGAACGAACACGCAGCCGTTGACGATGGCCTCGCGGTGGGACGGCGGCTGCGGCAGTTTGTCGTAGACGATGGGCATGTAGTCTGGGACCTTGTAGTTGGGCTTCTCCAGGTCCATCTTGCTGGTGAACTCCTTACCCACCTGGTAAAGAGCCTCTGTTGACCAGTCTCCAAACCAGTTCAACACGCACCTGAAAGGAGAGTTTTAGTATCAAAACCGTTTCCATCTTTTTGCTTTAGCTCCAGCTGGTATTTATGAAGAGTGGACCTGTTGAAGAGCGCAGGAGACGTGGCAGCCCGGTCCTTCAGGCCCTCTGACGACGGGTTCATGGTGAAAACCACGTGCAGGTTTCTGATAACCTGGCTGGTGAACCACTTGTAAAGCTCCTCATGAGTGTCCAGCATCAGCCCCTCCTTCTGGGCTCCTTCCTTGCACTGAGTCATCAGCGTGGCATATTCATCTCCCTCAAACAAACCAGGAACCTGCACAAACAGCCATAAATATTATACAAACAGGAGAAAAGCCACCATTCTTCAGCATTTCACAGGATAAGGAGTAAAAGCAGCAGCACAAAGCATGAGGTCACCTCTCCGTTGGCCAGCAGCGTGTTCATCCTCTCCAGGAACCCAGAGTCCAGGACGTTGGACTCATCCATGATGAAGGCGATCTTCTCATTCTTGCACCCTGAGCGACGGAGCACAGTGCGTAGGTCTTCATCAAAGTCCTCCCCGGTGTACTTCCTGTGCACCTGATGGCACCAAACAGAAAATTAACAGAGAAAATTCAGTTAAAATAAAAAACACCCTGGACTGATGCACCAACCTTAATCTGGTAGACACTCAGTCCGTTCATCCAAGCCACGAAGCGGGAAAGCGTCGTCTTTCCAGCACCGCTGACTCCGATCAACAGCAGATGACCCTGAGGCTGCCGGAAGATTCTGCACAGAGAAACATGGACATTTAAATATCCAGAGGGTTTGGGTTTAATCTGTCCAACAACGGTTTTCATATTTTGTCAGAGAGAGTGGATTCTCTCAGGATGTCTGTGACAGAGAAACACAAAGTGAAGCATATCTGTATCATCATACAGTGTTAAAACGTTCAGCCCAGTGTCTCCAACAAGCTTCGTGAATCAACTGAAATGGTTCCAGGTGATTAATTGAAGCTCAATATAAATGCAGCTGTTTTGTTTCTGGCCTTTGGGGTTTGACTGGAGAACAGTCAAAGTCCAGACCTGGATTAAATCAAGGATGTGGCAAAACTTTAAATTGTTTTTATTACAGAAAAACAGCAACAATGTGATAAAATGCGAGCTGGATGGGACAGAACTGTATGAAGAAGCTTTCAAAATAAAAGCCAGATCGCTCACCGGTCGATTCTGAGGACGTGGTCCAGAACCTCATTGAACAGAACCAGAGGGACGTCCAGCTCCTCCTCATAGAAAACCTTCAGACGGGCTTTCACGTAGTCCCTCAGTTCCTCCTGCTCAACGGGGATGTAGTCCTGCAAACAAACGGAAAGTTAAAAGCTGCAAGACAAAAACTGGTCAGAAGGATCAAAATGGAGGACGGCGATCTACCTTGGAGAGCCAGTTGCTGTAGAGGATGGGCCTGTTCAGAGCCTTCTCCTTATCGATGTTGGGGAAATGTTTGAGAGCCACCATGTCGATGTTTTCATCCGTCCACCTTCTCTCATCGTCACCTACAAGCCTGCAGACAAAAACACAGACATTACAGCCTGGAGTTCACAGATTACAGTTTTCAGGAAGATTTCTGAGCTGTAAAACGTCTGACCTGCCAAGAAAGTTGCCGAGTTGGAAACAATGGTGCGACTATTGCTAACTATAAACCTGCAGACATGACCTGGCGGCTAACGGTGTTCCTCTCACCTGTCCTGGAAGAGACGCAGCGCCTCGTGAGCCCAGATCCGGATGAGCCCCTCCACTGGCAGGGTCTCCAGAGGGCGCAGCGCCTCAAAGATGCCCCGCACCCAGCGGGTCATCTCTCTGGGGGAGTAGATGTAGTGTGGCTGAATGTCCTGGGTGAAGCGCTCCTAAAGGACGGAGGATCACGTTTAAAAGCGACATTACGACGGGAACGGTTCTGCCAACGCCAGGTCCTCTCCTCTACCTGAGACATGGTGTAGAACTCCACCATGGCAGCGGTCAGCGGCTCGGCGTAGGTCCGCAGAGACGGGATGAGGCGCAGCATGGCGCGGTTGAAGGTCCCGTAGATCTGAGTGAGGGAGGCGGGGCCGGGGTAATCCACGTACACCACCGGGACGTGGCGCAGGAACCTGGACACAAAACGCCACGCGTCTGCTATTCCAGCTCCAAAAATAAGACACTTCTCTTTCAGGATAAACTACCAGAGCAAGGTTAAGAACACACAAGTGTTAATTATGAACAATGGCAGGATAATAAAGTCGTATGACAAAGTTATTATAACATGAAAGTAAAGTTGCAATACAATAAAAATAGGTCATATGGCAAAGTCAAAATATTAACAGAATAAATTTCTAATAATAATACAATGCTAAAGTCATAATACAAGAAAAAAGTCATGATGATAAAGTCATATTAACAGAATAAAGTCATAATATTCAAATATTATATTATTACAAAGATGTGGTAATAATTTTTTTTAAATAAGTTGTAATAATACTGGCATAAAGTCATAATAAAAAAGAAAAAGTCGATATTTCTATAATGAAATTGTAATATTAGAAAATGAAGTTGTAATTTTCCTACATAAAACAAAATTTAATTTAAGAATGTTAAGAATGTTGTAAAATTTTACTTCTGTATCAGTTTTACAAATAAAATACTTGATCAGATTATCTTCAGCATCAGGATTTTGAAACGATGGAGGAAACGACTGAAGAAAGCAGATACTTTCTTAGAGGCAACATCAGACACTGAAAACTATCGAAGGTTTTTCCCCTCATTAAAACGTTTCTCCTGTAATTTTCAAACTTTTTTCTAGTATTATTATTGTGATAAAAAATATCAGATTATATAATCTGCATGCTGTACCTGTGTGTGAGCGGCTTTCTGCCGGGATCAGTGGGGGGATTACAGGCTCCGACGAACTGAATCCTCTCCAGTTTCACCCAGGTCTGGTCTGAGGTCCGATAGAAGCCTCCATGTTCCACCATCTACCAAACACAGGAAGTTAAACGCCCGGCCCGCTGCAGTGTCTACATCCACCTGGAAACGGAGCGCACCTGTCTGAGGAAGGAGATGACTCTCTGCGTGCCGTACTTGTCCATGTCCGGCAGGTTGATCTCGTCGCAGAACAGAACCAGCCACTTGCCCAGCTGCACCGGGGCCAGCACCACGCCGTTGGGCGTCCGCCGGTACTCGCAGTAATGGTCGAAGGTCTTCAGCAGCAGCTCCGGGGTCGTGGCGCTGGAGAAGTTCAGTCCAACAACCTGACAAACAGAACAGGACATCAGCCGTCTCGTTCAAACGGGGAAACGTTTCCTGACTCGCAGGTTTGAGATGTGCTAAAACGTGAAGCTGCTTGAAGGTGAACTTGTTAGTTTTGCCATGGGAGCATTAGCTCAAGATGAGGAGATGCTGAACTCATTAATTCATAAAAACTGTTTCAGTGTCCTCTTGTATTTATCCAGCTGCTCCTTATATATTATCATCAATCTTGTTTTATCTGCCAATCTCATGATTTCAACATCTCAACACAGATATGATGTCAAGCTGCTTTATTGCAGTATTTAGTCATTTTGTGATGAGGTTTACTGAGAGTTTCCTCCATTTCTCTCAAAATGTTGGATGTTTTATTCCTAAACAAAACCTATTTTCCCACATTTGGCTCCAATTTTCCCCACACATAGAAGCTACCGTTGTGATGTCGTTAAATGCTTGAAGCGGGTTTGTTGTCTCACCTCCATGTCAGGCAGAGCCCTGAGGGCGCTGAACAACGTCATGGTCTTTCCAGAACCTGGAGGTCCACACAGAACCAGCGGCTTGTGTTCTGCCAGCCACGTGTAAAGCAAGGCTTCATGGCGGACCGTGTCCAGCGTCGGAACCACGACGTCCGGAGACGCCACCTTGTGGGTTTCCACCTCGATCTGGGGCACTTTGCCCTGCCAGGACTGCCACTCGCCTGAGATGCAAACCTGAAGGAGGAAACAGCCCAGATGAAAACAGGTCGGGTTCGTCTCTTCCATCAGCGCCAAATAAAACCAGCCGGACCTCATAGTCGATGATGGGAACGTTGGGAGCAGACGGGAGGGGCACGGTGGTGATGCGTCGGATGTATTCTCCAAGCTCCGCCCTCATTTTCAGACGGCCATCGCCAGAGAAGGACCAGAGGACGGCATAGATCAAATACCTCTGCAAGGCGAGGAGAAGAAACATTTGAAAGTTTCCCTGAGCGAACGAAGCAGGCGAGAGGAGAACGGGTCGCTACCTGCATGTATCTCTCCAGCTGGTCGATGGGCATGGGGAAGTCGGGGTGGTTGTTGTTGTACTGGGCCACGTTCCGGCAGGCTTGGTGCAGCATGGAGAACAGCGATCCCAGGCACCGCAGGCGCGTGAAATCCATGATGTGCTCCATCTTGGAGGCGTGCTCCAAGGCTTTGATCACCAGGCCGGTGGAGGTGAAGTACGGCTGCAGGATCGCTGCGGCGTCCCTCTGGATCTGCAGCATAAACACAGCCTCAGCAAGCAGCTTTCAGTTTTTCTGTATGCCGTCGTCTTTTCATTTGGTAATTTTTTATTATGTAAAGCACCTTGCTGCTGAAATGTGTCACACAAATAAACCGGACTTAAACACGGCAGCTAAACTTTTATCCACGCTTGATCACCTGCAGCATGGGGGAAGAAGCCTCCTCCTCATCCTCAGTGCCCTTCCTCTTGCGCTGAGCTTCGTCCTCGCCCTCGTCCAGCGGGATGCTGCGAATACGAGCCAGGAAGTTGTTGAAGATCATGTCGGTGCTGAGCACGTCTTCGCTGAACCAGACCATGCCGCAGCGAGACACGGTGGCCAGGGTGGCGTACTTCAGGTCCTGCACCTCAAACATCACACGCACCTGGACAGAGACGGCAGAACGAGGTGAAAACGGACCTAAAACCTCATGATGCGACGGGATAAAGAGGAGGCCTGGGCCGGCATCAGACCACTATGTTTCACAGCATTCATCTGCTTTGGCTTAAAACAGAAAATCAATAGTTATTCCTACTGTACTGAGTATAACCTTTAAATCTTTACCATCAGACTTACAATTATTAACAAGATCAAGAAAAGGCGGCTCTAATTTGATCATAATTCTATAAAACGAGCCAAAAGAGTTACGAAGAGTAAAAGTTCCCAGAGAAGCAATGATGATCGTCTAACTTAAAAGTGATTTAAAAATCTTTGGTGAGATTTGAAAGAGACGGTCGTAGAAAAGCTGGAGGCAGAGGCCAGAAGCAGGAACCTGCTTATTAGACATGTTTTCTATCAATTAAGCCCTTAAGATGCTCATCGTGAAGAGGGTGAATCATTTAGAAAGCAGTTGTCTTTAAAAGTGGAATGTTGTAGTAAAATGGTGGATCAGTAGTTTTAGCTGAAAAAATCTGCAGCAGCTCTCGGGTAGCGGTGCTTATTGCACAAAAAGTTGTCCAAGAAAAAACAAGAAACCAGCCGGTTGAATGTTTTAGTCAATCAGAAACTTCGTCTTCAAACTGCCGCCATCGCTTCTTCATCGTCCGCCATGTTTGTTTACTCTGGACTCATGTTTGAGCCAGAGGATTTATGTATATCTGAATGTTGGCAGGTGGAATCTGCCTGATATACCTAAGAAAGTTCATCTCTGTGTCGTCCATCAAGTTTTAGAAATAATTTTAAAATGTTGCCATGTGAACCAGGCATAAGTTTCCATGCCTTTCTACCGACCCATCTTTCCCCTTTAAATGAGGTAAATGTGTCTGAGTGGAACAGGGAACCACTAGTGCTCTTACGTTTGGCGGTAAGCTCAGACGCTCTCCGTTTGGCAGAGTGAGCAGCTTGTTGTCGTCCAGCACAGAGTTCAGGTTCTCCACCCACTCTGGGTCGACGTCGCCATCGAAGATGATCCACTGGCGCTTCTGCAGCTCGCCTCGGACGTTGTCGATGATCCTGAAATTAAAGGAAAATGATCTCAATTGTGTTTTTCTGCAGATGGTAGTTTGTAGTTGGGGTTCTGATGGCGCCGCTCACTTCCTGAGGATGTGCGTGAACAAGCCGTCGGTCCATTCGCGGGTGTTTGGGTCCAGAGTTCCGTACAGGTGGTCCTTGCTGATGGCCTTGGGGTCGATGATGTGGGCCACGCCCTCCACCCCCTCCAGCCGCTCCAGGGCTTTCAGGAGGACCCGCCACGCCATGGTCTTGCCACTTCCAGAAGGACCCACCATCATCAGGCCGTGGTTGATCTGGGTGATCTGGTACAACTGGAGCACCTGGAGAACAGGTAAAGGTGTTCCAGGTTAGGACAAATCTGTGGCCTACACAAGACATGCTCAAATACACAAAATCATGCTTAGATGAAGAGGTTTCAGTCTGCTCAGTTCTGCCTATTTTCAGATGTTTTCAGGCCTCCGTCACTTTAAATTAAAATAAGGTGCTGCTGGCCACGCCCCCATAACTCAACATTTACACATGAAAATGCCTGAAAACAGATGCTCAGTTATACAAATCTTTGTCAAATTAAATTAGTAGAACCTCCTGCACAATGCAGCAAGTGGTTTCTGGATGGTAAGACAACAATAAAACACTTGTCTCTTCCAGCGGCCATTGTACAGCGCATACAGCAGTAAAATCAGCTGACCAAACATGCCGGAGTTCAGCTTGGGTTGCTAGGAAACGGGTGGATCTCTGGTGAGGTTGCTAGGTAACAGGGCATGCTTGGCTGGGGTTGCTAGGTAACATGGGGTTGCTAGGTAACAGGGTAATATCTGTGGTTTGTGACATTAAACTCTGGAGGGTTTTGAAACGGCTCATTACTTTCTTGCCAAAAACCAGCCGTTTGGTTTATTTAAGCGCTTTGGCTGCTTTTAGAAGCAGTAGAAACCAAAGGGAAGAACTAAATCATGCATCTAGAGAAGGTTAAACTGCCAACATGGGTGTTTATCCTGGTGAAGGGGGCGGCCTTACCTTCTCCACCCACATGCTGCCCACATCGTCGCCGTCTCCGTAGGTGAGGTACATCTCGCTGCAGACCTTCTTCAGCTCCTCCCTCAGCGCCGTCATCTCTCCTCGCAGGTACTGGACTCCAGGGAAGACGTCTGACAGCAGGCTGAAGAGCAGAGGGATGTCCTCCGCCACCAGCTTGGGCACCATGGTCTCACACACACTCTGGATCAGGATCTAAAGCGACAAACCCAAACTCAGGACAAAGAATGACGCAACCTAACTCAGTCTGATCCAACCTCAGTTTTTCCACCTCTTGTTCTGGAAGGTTCTCTGCTATCTCGTTCTCGTCGACAACCTCCCCGCGCTCCAGCTTCTCCCTCTTGATCTTCTGGATCCGCTCACGCTTGACGTTGCCGGCGCTGATCAACACGCTCTTCAGGGCGCGGAGTCCAAAGTCATAATGGCTCTGAGACGACAGCTGCTCGTCACACAGCCTGAAGAGAAAAACAGAGCGCAAGTCAGAGGGATGCCTTCTAAACCGAGTTAAGCCGAGTGAAAGCTGACACACACTTGAAGAAGGGTACAATCTTCTTGGCGAGGATCTCGGCGGTCCGGAAGCCCTGGGAGTAGAGCATGACCTGAGCGATGAGCTGCCGGTCGGGCTTGGTCATGGCCAAGCTGCGGAACAGCTTCTTCAGGTTGTCGGGCAGGTTGGAGCGGCCGGCGTAGCCCGGGTTCATGGTGATGAAGATGGCCATGTCGGGGCTCACCTTCACCTGTTTGTTCAGGAGCTCCGTGGTAACGGGCACACCTGAGCCAGAGGGAACAGATCCCACTCAGCGCATCGCATGTAGGACGACCAATAGAAATACTGATCTATAAACTTTACATCATCTCTGTGGAGAGTTTGTCAAAGTATTCACAGCTCATTTTAATGCCTTTGAAGTTTGTGGCTGAAACACGACCAAACGTGTGTTTCGAAATATTGGAGAACATTTTGTTTCATTCAACGTTTGGGCAGATTCATCTCTGATGCTAAAATGTTGATCAAACGTGACTCTGTCTTATTTCATCAGACAACTGTTTATGATTTACTACTAAAATGAAAAAATAAATTCCCCATTTTAGAAAGAGACAAAAGTTTATGTCACTATAATTGTTGCACTTCCTGTAAGTGAATGATAAACTTTAGGCTTTGCACTCTGCTGAGTGATTTCTCCCTCTGCAGAGATCCTTTACTAAAAGAGTCAAGAACTGTAAGGAAAGCATCTATACTACATACTTGTAGTTTGTCACTGAACGTATCTGGACCAACAACTTTTTAGGAGTTTGAACAACATAAAGCAAATCCTACCTGGTTTTTCATTTTTAAATAAGCAGGAGGTGTACTAGTAATCAGCCCTCATGATTTCTTCTTTCAGCTCAAATTGTAGAACTAAATTATGTACTGTGTGTTTGTTAGTCTACCAAGTAAAATCCACTGAAGTTTGCAGTTGTAACATAATAAAAAGTCAAAATTACAACAAGGCGTATAAATATTTGTGCTGAACAATAAAACGCGATTGCTCAGTGACTGGAGGAAGTTCCTTTTCGTACGTACTCCTGTCTCTGTTGGGGTTGCTGTGCTCCCTCAGCGCCACCTGGATGTACTGGACCTGCTGGGAGACGGCCGACAGCATTCTCTCCTCCAGACGGTTGAACTCGTCGAAGCAGCCCCAGGCTCCCACCTGGCACAGACCCACGAAGATTCGACCCATGGCCTGAAGAGGAAAAGAAAATATCTGCATGATGTCCAGAAATAATCTCTAATATTTAATAAAAAGTCCTGGACCAGCCATGCTGCACCTGGAAGTCGAAGGTTTCATCACAGTTGAAGACCAGGACAAAGCGTCCCAGCTGGTGACCCAGAGCTTTCACAGACTCCGTCTTTCCGGTTCCAGCAGGTCCTGCAGGGTGAACAAAGAGTCAAGATCAACTTTTCTGTTTAGAGAAACTTAGAAAATGCTGCTCCACTTCCATACCGAAAGGTGATCCACCCAGACGGGCCTCCAGAGCCTGGGTCATGGTGAGGTAGCAGCGGTCCGTCAGCGGGGTCTGGACCAGTTTGTCCTGAACGCCCAGATACTCGAAGCCGTAGTTGAACTTGGCGTTGGCCATCTGGATGGACAGCTGCTGCAGGACGTCCGTCTGCTTGGGGTCGAAGTAGAAGCGCATCTGGCAGAGCCACTCGAAGGACTTGGGGTTGTCGATCTTGTTCTTGATCAGCGTCCTCGTGACGTCGCGCTGGTGCACCAACTCTGTGATCTGAACAGAGTGAAACGATTTTCAGACAGTTTATCTAAAATCAGAGCTTCAAGTTGATCTGAATCTCCTTTTACCAGATGCTCCAACTTCCTCCTGCGGAGAGGAGGCTGCTCCATCAGCACCGTGTCGGCCAGGACGTTCAGCGTGGCCTCGACGTTCGACAGCACTCCCTGCATGGGCGACATGTCGCCGCCTCCAGAAATGGTGGTCAAGGCCAACTCGATGTTCTCAGACCAGGCGATCTGGGCGGACAGGACCACCAGCTGGGCCTGAAGACACACAGCATTTTAACATTAATGAATCATTAACACATTTATGAATGCAGAAATTAATAAATAAATGAAGACATAAATATGTGTATGTATATTAATGAATTATGTAAAAATTACCAAATGAATGAATGAATACAGCAAACTGATACATTTTTTGCGTTAATATGATCACTTGCTGCAACCACGGATGAATGATTCATTCATTCATGATCCATCATCTGAAAAGTTAAGAGTCAAATTCCAGCATCCTCATTAACTGTCCATCTAATTGTCATAATTAATTCATGTTACTTGGTTGAGGTTTGTTGTTCTTCCCAGTTAACCCTGACTGGATGAAAACGGCTCTATATACAGTGAACTCTCCCAGTCCTCCCAGTCCTGACCTGGTAGCGATCGATCCAGTTGATGTACTGCGTCAGGTCGATGGCGGTGCCCTTGTTGAAGGCCGTGACCTCGGTGACGGACTCGGCGAGCAGCTTGGCCAGCGTCACCCTCATCTCCTTCTCCACCAGCGTCAGCCACTCGTTGATCTTGGGGTGATCCGTGATGGAGACGGGCGTCTTGTACAGAACCTCCTCTCCCTCCCGGGACGAGATGCCCAGAACCTCGGTGTTGTCTTCGTTCAGCAGGATGCTCGACACGCCGGCAAACATCTTCTTGAAGTGTTTCTGGAGCTTGGCCACGTTCTTGCTGTTGCCGATGATCTCCAGCAGGTCCTCGTCTCCCACGAAGTAGAACCTGTCAGCAAAGATGGAGGACAAATGTCAGACACTGAAGGGTTAAACGTGAACGGTAATTATCGCTCCAACAACACGAGGCTTTACCGACTTCAGCTCCCACAACGTTTTAGAGCTAAAATATATTTATTTCATTGCATAAATATTTATTCAGCTCATTTTTAAATTTCACTGAAGTGATCAGGATTTATATCTGGAAAATAAGAGACAGAATAACGGATGTAAGAATGGAGAGCAAAGGAAGAAACCAAAGAACGAGTGAAGAAAAGACAGAAAGAAGGAAGGAAAACAGAAAATAAACAAGGAAAAATGGATGGAATGAAATGGAAGATAGAAAAATGAAGGATGGATAAAAGGAAGAATGAAGGATGGTGGTTGATTTTTAGCTTTGATAGAAAATGGAATAAAAAGTCTGTAACTGTTTAGACTTCCTGATTTGTTCCCATCCCCAGCACCGCAGCGTACTCTGCTTCCTCCGCAGCGCCCCCTACCTCGGGAAGGAAGATCTCTCCCTCTCCAGGTATTCTCCCAGAGCTTTCTGGATCTTTCCCAGCAGGTCGGCCAGCCGCTCCAGGGACCTCTGGACTCCCTGGATGTTCAGGACGTCCATCACCAGCGGAGACTTGGTCACCTTCTTCATGAGGGCCAGGAACTCTGTGCTGATGCTGCAGGACAGAGACGGTTCTGCTTCAGTTTTTACTGCCTGTAGCTCCATCTGCATCATTTTTAATCAGGTTCTGCTTCACCTCTGGAATCTCTGCGTTTCCACAGGCAGCAGATGCTTGATGTCAGCGCTGCCGGTGAAGATGCCTTCCAGATAAACCCAGCGCCTCTGGACGTCGATCCAAACGTCAAACAGAGCCATGATGCGGTTCAGCTTGTCCTCCCAGCTCAGAGCGTCTTCCTCAAACACCTGAAGAAGAAGACAAGAGCTAAACATCCAACATCCAAAGCATCTGAGGTTGAGATGAAGAGACGTTAGCCGTCGTCACCTTGTAGTAAGGAGACAGCTTCATGGCCGACACGCTGTTGATGTGCTCCTTGACTTTGTTGAACAGATCGTCCCAGCCTCGGATCAGGCGGCACTTGTTCTGGTAGTTCACCAGGTCCAGTTCATACGAGTTCCACACCTCACGGATCTGACGGGACCAGAGACCAGTTAGAGACCCAGTTAGAGGACCGAGAGTGTCCAGGAAGAAGGACAGATGGAAGGATGGAGGGAGGGAATGATGGATGTACAGGCTGGAAGAATTGAAATATGTAAACAAAACAAACAGATGGATGATCATCTGATGGACGGTTAGACAAGTGAACAGTGGGATGGATGGAGGGACATGATGGACAGACAGACAAATGAAAGGATAAACAGACCAATGAATGGACAGATGAATAGTTGGACGGATAAACAGATGGATGGACTAACAGATTAGTTGGTGGAGGACGTCTCACCTGCTTCAGGAACTCCTCCAGAGCCATTTCTCCCTGAGCCACCAGCAGGACGTCCTTCACCACCATCTCGTTCTTCTGCAGATCCACGTCCCAGATCTGCCCCAGTGTCAGCTCTGAAAGCACCCAGTTCACATGCAGCCGCTTCATCAGCTGCTTCCAGTGGCGGTCCTTCAGCGCCTCTGACTTCAGCTCAATCACCAACATGTTGACCTGGAAAAGGGAAGAACGGGAAGTGAGCCCTGCTTCCTTTAAATGTACCAGCTGAAAGCCCGTTTCCTGACCTTCAGGTATCCCTTCAGTAGCCTCTGGACAAACTCGTAAGACGCGTACTGTCTCAGTCGGGCCTGGAAGTTCTTCAGCTGGTTCAGGAGAGCATCCAGACTCTGGCGAAGCTGCAGCAACAACAACAACTTTAGTCTCTACAGAACCAAACAGTAAACACCAGAGTTTTATCCGTTTACCTTGCGGGGCTGCACAGAAACCCACGGCTGCTCCTTCATCTGGTCGATCTGCTCCCACACCTTCGACAGCTCAGACCACACCTCCTTCAGGTCATGCAGCTCCTCCAGTGCCACCTTAAAATGAGAGGCAGAAATGGTTAAAACAAGATCCTGACAAATGGCTTTTAATCAACCAACACCGGAGGCGTCACCTGCACTCTCTCCTCGCTGCCGCTGAGCAGGCCGGTATCGGTGAGCTCCAGCGCCTCTTTGGCCCGAGCGCACTTCTCCCGCTCCACCTTCAGGCGGCTGAAGTTGCCTTCATAGATGGTCAGAGACTGAAGGGCTTCTTCAGGACGCAGATTCCCCTACAAGAAAAACAACGTCAGACGCTAAAGTCTCTGAAATACTTTGGTGGTTTTGATGTGGGAGACGCTGGTCTTACTGCGACAGGTTTGGTCTTCTCCCAGTCGTTCAGGAGGTCCGTGGTGCGGTTCTCCACGGCTTTGTCCTCCTGGACTATCTTCATCTGCAGGTTGGCCACCTGCTGCTGGATAGCTGTGTCTTTACGCTTCATGATGTCACTGAACGCTCCCCATTCACCTTCGATGTTGTCGATGTAGAGCCAAGATGGAGGGAACTGGAAGCGCTGCTTCTCCAGCAGGCGCTGTCCGTTTCGGAACAGCTGCAGGAATAAAAGTTAGTAAGACACCATCCAAACACCAGAGCCAGATTCATTCGGCGGATCTAAAGGCTTACCTCCACGTTCTTCTCAAACTGCTTGATCTTACGTTTCAGGGTCTGGACATACGTGATGAAGTTGACGGCATCCGAGGTGCTCGCCGTGTCCACAGAATGCTGCTCAAGATCTTGACGAGACTTTGAAAGGAAATCAACATTTCTGCTAAGTAATGATGACAATTTAACATGTTAAAAGACGCATTAAAAAATTATCCGATGAACCAAATCTGCAAGTTTTTAGTTTGTCAGAGTTGCTTACAACACCACCACTCTGTTACCAATGTGAGGCGTTTAAAATTAATGCTTTTTTATATAAATGCATCTTTATTAGATTTTTATTGAAAAAGTTTGCAGTCTCACTTTATACATTTCTTTTATATATTTAATGTATTTTTTATTTTTAATTAAGCATTTTAATATTTCTTACTCATTTATTTAATTCATTTCATTTTTTATGAAAATTAATGCATTTTTCTTTAACTGATTTATTTTTGTAGTAATAAATCTTTAATATTGCTTTGTGAAAAATGTCTATTTTCATCAAGTCAGTTTTATGCTGAATGAACAAACAGAGCACCATTAAATGTCTGAACTTCCTGACTTTGCAGCAGCTTTCTGGAAAACATCAGTTCATTCATGTTCTCTAGATAATACAGCGACTAAACGCTAATCTCTAGAGCAAAATGATGAAATCATGAAACCTTTCTATATGCTTGCTCACACAGAGACTGATATCTCTTCTGTCTGTTATAAAATATTGAAAGCCCACTCTGATTTTCAGGTCAAAGCTCACCTTGGAGATCTGGGAATGGAAATCCTGCATGTTCTGGCCGAGCATCTGACCGAACTTGCTGAGGACTTCTTTATGCCAGGAGTCGTATTTTAAGTTGACCTTGGACTGAACCTGTTGGTGGGGGACAGAAAATAAAATGCTTAAAACGCCACAGCAGGAAGGGAATAAACCCAGAGAAGCTGCCGTCGTCGTTACCTTGCCATAGTCGATGATCACTGGTCCAAAATCTTTTCGAGTCTCTGCGTTGTCGAAGGTTCCACGCGCTTTGCGGATCTGGACCAGGAGCGCCTGCCACTTGGTCAGGTCTTCACCCAGACGGTTGTAGATGTTTTCAGCCTGCATGTCCCACAGGCACTGGTACTGCAGCCACACCTGGGCAGGAAACGCACCGGGAGGAGAACTCGGTTAATCAGTTAAAAATACATCCAGCTGTTCATTTAAAGTGACTCCTACCTTTACGTACTGCTCCACTTCTCCAACGATGTCCTCCACCGCGTTGTAGGCTTCCTCCAGGGCTGCAGGACCGTCTGGCATCCTGGTGAGGGCGTTGCGGTAGAACTTCTCCTCCTCTGACAGCTCGTAGTGGACCCCCACCTGATGCAGGAGGACAGACTGGTTAAGGTAACAGCAGCAGCAGAACCAGCAGATGTTTTAGCAGACGATCCCTGCCTGGTATCTTTGGCTCTGAATCCTGGGCAGGGAAAGGATGATGGTCTTCCAGGCAAACATCTCCTGGTAGAGCTTGTAGCGGCAGTCTTCGATCGGTGGATTCAGATAGATCACCTGGTTGGTGATCCTCAGCTCATGGACAATATTCTAGAAATTAAAAAAGGTGCGGTGTTCAGGTGCATTCAGATATTTATGTTTTTAAACCAAGAGGTGAGGTGACAGAGTTACCTTTATCTTGGGATCTCCACCGGGTTTGTGTCCGGCCTGAGGCGCCTCTGTGTCCATGTCCACGTCAGCTTTGTCCTCCACCTGTCCACGGAGGACCTGGGTCCAGGCCTTCAGACCGGCCTGGAGCCGCACGCCAAGGATGCGCTCAATCTGGGAGAAATCAGCGGTTATGAGCACACTTACAGTAAAACAGCAAGCAGAAGAACTTAGACATTTTATTAAACTACAACCAGAAACTTCAGCAGGTTATGCTGAGATTTTAGCTTTATGTAATGATTGGTGCTTCCCTGAGTCAATAATTCATAAAATCAACTTAGTTTTGATGTTATGTGGTTTTTTGGGGAATATTTCTGCACTTGCTTTGCAAATTGTCTCAGATTGGATGGACAACATCTGTATTCAGTTAATCTTCCATAAAGGACAGATGTGTGGCGTTAATCAATAGCTGCTGTTCTTCTACAACAGTTTATGTAGAACAGCATGTCTAAAGTTCACAGTTATGTCACAATCTTTACATTTTGGCTGGGATGTTGTTTTAGAACCTAATGCCGTTTTAAATTTCTCTAACTTCCTCCCTTTGGTCTTCTTGATGCCATTTGTTCTCCAAGGTTCTCTAACAAACACCTGCAGCTGCACTGAGACTGATCAGACGTCTTCTGAAGGTAACTGGTTGCAGTAGTTTTATTTAAAGACATTGTTGAACTTTGTGTTTGCAGTCTGAAGGGAGACTGAATTTCTTTGGAAGCCATCTGGTTCATTCTGACTTGCATACCTCAATGTCCAGCTTGTTGACCCAGATGGGCAGGTTGGAGTAGGAGTGCAGGTTGAGGTCATCCACAGCTTTCTGGACCCGGTTCAGGATGTCGGAGAACGTCCTGTGGTCGAACATGCAGGTCTCCAGAGAGCGGACCTCCAGATCGATCTTCTCTTCAATCAGCAGGAGGTCATCAACCTGGAAGCAAGAGCAACACACACAGTTCAGCATAATAAATATAATCATTTTAAAGTCAGAATATACATCACAGACATGGTGGCATCCTGACCTTCTCCTGGAAGTTGAAGACGGTCTCAGCCAGTCTCTGGACGTACGGATCCAGCTTGTAGGACTCCCAGACCAGCGTGATGCCCTCAGTGATGAGGGCCTGCACCTCCTTCTTCAGGCCGGCCACCAGCAGCGAGATGGACGACCGCTCCTCCACCTTCTCACAGGTGCGCTCGTAGGTGCGCACGCTCTCGATCAAAGAGATGGCGAAGGGGTAGAGCTGGTTGGCCTGGTGGGCCTTGTTGACGATGGCCAGAGGAACCCGGAAGCTGAGCCACTTCAGGTTGCGGACCTCCTTGGATAAGGTGATGATCTCTGGGAGGAAGTTGACTTTAAGCTTCAGCATGTTTCCGGTCCTTCCACGAGCTCGAGTGCTCTCGATGGTGAAGATCCGTCCAGACACGCCCAGGTTACGCTGCTGCACCTGGAACACAAAGGAACCACATATCAGATCTTTTTATAGATGAACTGCATAAATTGGTCCTTAAAGGCAGCATCTGTATGTTTTGACAGTTTTGTGCCAGTTTGTTTGGTTCTGAATAAGCCAGTAAGAAATAAATCAATTCATTCAAATTGACCATTTTTGTTGCTAGTTTGCCGTTTTTGTTCAAAGTACTAAACTGATAGTTTTGCTCATTTTTCCTCTCAGACCATTGATGAATATTTTTTGAAGGGTAACTACTTACAGAGACTTCATAATTAATTTTATTTATTTATCATTTCATTTATGTGTATGTTTTTATTTCAATTTGTTTAGTTCTTTGGATATTTAAAATGTCTTCCAGTTCTTTAGAAATTAAGGTTTTCTTGGTATTTAACAGAATGTACTTGCATTATTGTGCCAATATCGTCATTATATTAGTTGAAAATGATATCAAAACACAATATTTATTGCAAGAATTTCTGGGAAAATGTATTGTCAAATAGAATTTGTTATTGTGACAGGCCTATTTCTGCCATATTTTGCCTAAAACTACAGTGTTTGTAGATTTGTCACTAGTTTCTTTTTTTTTTAGATGTATAAGAAGTCACTAGAGGGTCTGAAAATTCACCAAGTTGGTAACATTGTTTTCCTTGTTTCTGACCTCAGCTCCACTTAACCCTCTCCAATCATTCCCACACTTGGCCCTCGGTGCATTTTTTCAGTTACACTTTAAAAATAGTTTTAAAGTCGTTAAAATGTTCCCTACCTTGCGAGCCCAGTCATCAAATATCTCCTGGGTGTTGAGCTTGGCCCTGAAGCTGTCTCCGTCCTGCTTCAGCTTCAGCCCCTCCACGTGGTTCTCCCAGCCTTTTCCCAGGACGTCCTCCACCCTCTTCATGTACGCCGTCAGTTGCCGGTCGATCTGCTTGGCCCAGATGATGGAGCCGGACACGGGCGGCAGGTCGCGGACGTGGCTCATCTTGCAGGCCTGGCTCTGGGGGTACTGGACTTTGAACTTGTCGTGCAGCGACTCGATGTCGTCCTTCACGCGCTGGATGAGCTGCGTCTGGTACTCCCGGATGGCGCCGCGGATGTGGGGGCGCACGAAGAGCGCGTTGAAGCGGGAGAAGATGCGGAACATCTCGTTGGCGTTCTTGGCAGTTCCCAGCTGGTCGCGCAGGCGGGCGGTGATGCGGGTCTCCACGCGGTCGATGCGCTCGTCGTAGCGCTTCATGGCCGCCTCCCAGGCCTCCATCCCTTCCTTGGACACGTCCAGGCCGTCGACCTCTTTGACGTTCTCATACGCCAGGTTGACCTCTTCGATGGCGTTGGCATCAGCTGCATCAAAGAGGACTCCAGCTACTTTCATGTCTTCAGGCTCAACCGTTTCTCCAGGAGCGTGCTGCTGCACGGCGGAAACCTGAAAACAACAAAACGTCATAAAGATTTAAATCAGATTATTAAATCCAATTAGTAATATACTAATAATTGCAGAGTAAAAATCTGTTAACCTTAATAACTGAAGGTGAAATCAATAATTATCATAGTAATAATTGATCGCCGTTCACCTGTGGACGCAGCACCCGGACGATGACGGCCCTCAGCTGCTCATGCTGCCTCCTGAAGCGCCTCATGTGGTCCAGTCGAGACTGGAGCTTCCTGTGGGCGGGGCTCAGGCGCCACACCATCTTCAGGTTCTCCTCCCGCTTCCTTTTCACAATGTCCCTCAGAAGCACCTGCAACTTCTCGTACTCATCCTCCCAGGTCTGGAACACCTCAAAGCAAGCCACCATCACCTGTGCAGGGAAAGCAGAAGGCTCAAAGCCAATTCAACAGGAACGAGGCTGAATGGAGATGCAACACCACCAACCTTTTCAAACTCCTCGTAAGCAACATGCATGAGCTTTCTGGTTCCCAAAACTTTGAGGAGCTGGGAGCTCAGGTCCCTGGAGATGGCCTCCACCAGACGCAGCGCTCTCTGGATGGGGTACTTGGTGTTCCTGATCTTCTTCAGGTGAGTGAAGATGGCGATGAGAGCCTGGCGGATCTTATCCAGCTCTGAGGCAGAGAGCAGGTCGTTGAGAGGGAAGTCTTTCATCAGAGGATTGTAGTCGTTCACAGTTTCCACTGCCTGCTTCAGACCTGCAGGACAAAAACAGATTTTTAGGGCTGCAGCTGACGATTATTTTAAAAACTCATTATTCTGACAATCTGAGGAAAAAAGGTGGCCACATTGAGTAGATTTAATAAGCAGACAGTTCATTTTTTAATAGAAAACATTGTATCATCTAAAATGCAGTAACAGCATTTTTTAATTAACGCTAACAAAGAATGCATCTACATCTAAATGCTTCCAATGATTATAATGTATGACTGTTATTTTTGACTAATTAATAATTAGACAACAAAAGTACTTGAGGGATTTTTAGATTTTCTTTTGCTGAATTTGAACCAAGTGAATCTAAAACTATTCTGCTTGAGGAGTTCTGGGTAGAAGATATTTACAGAAAAAAAAAATTTCTACTGTTAAATGCAAAATGTTTATTTGTTTTTGAATTAAATACTGCTCTGACTGCATTGTTTTGAGTCTGTATACCCCAGTTAACGATTAATCTTTTACTAAATTAGTCAACGATTATTTCAATAATTAGTCAGATGGTTTCAGTTTTAATAAACTGGAGAAAATGAAACACCAGTGCTGCTGTGGAAGCGGTTTTCCCTCACCAGTGTCTGTATCAAAGCTGACGGTGGCATGGAAGCGTTTGCCGTGTTTGAGGATGTCCAGAGTCAGCAGAACCTCGGGGCTCTCCCTCTTCTCCTGGATCCGGTTCAGAGCTCTCTCCAGGTTCAGCCAGAAGCTGATCTCCTGCAGGGCCGTCCCTGAAGCCGGATCCCGGTCCAGCTTCGTCACCTGGCAGGGGGAGTTAAAGAGTCAGAAAAAACGTCTTCAAAATAAGTCAGAATTCTTGGAGGCTTTTCTCACTTTCTGGATTTCTCTGATCCAACGGTTCACTCCAGACTGCAGCTGATTTAGGAAGGTGGGATCTTCCACTTTATCTCCAAAGTCGGTGACCTTTGGCTTCTCCCCACGCTCGTAGCACTGCTTGGCAACATTTACGATGTTGGGGTGGATGAGCAGGCTGATCTCAGGAATCTCAATGTTCTGCTGCAGGTGGAGAAGACCCATCTCCAGCTCTGCAATCTTTTTCTCCACAGAAGGAGCCATCTTATCCCCGTCTCTACAGGCCACCGCAGAGAACATCGGAAGATTACGTTCACCACCCATCATCTCTTCTCAAGAACAAAGGAAATTATTGTTTCGTCACCTGTCGGCTTTGCCAGACTCCCGGATGTAGGACTTGAAGAAAGGAGCGACCGCATTGCTGATGAAAGAGTGAAGAGTCTCATAGGGGGAATCCTCGCTCAGGGTCAGCACCCGAACCTGAGTGGATATGGGCTTGTCTGCGTCAATGACACCCGTCCTCTTGATCAGAGCCAAGCTGGAAAAGACGGATGAGATCCATTTGAGTCCAACCGAACCTGAGGTGAACCAAAGCTGTGCAGCATCCAGGAAAATGTAATCACCTGTTAGACTTGATGCCGTAGTGGATGTCGATGCTGATGTTGTAGCTGATGCACTCTTTCTCCTCTTCGCCTTCGTCTCCAACATCCTCTGTGAGAAGAACACAAAAACAAATCCAACAAACTGAATGAGAGGAGACTGGTGTTGATATGGTATTAATATTTACTGCAATAAGTTCATTTCAATTAATTAATTGCATAGATTTTGTTCAGTAAAATGTTAACACAATTAAGGACTTTTTTTATACATAAACAGCTTCAAATGTAATCTATAACCTGAGTTCAAATGGTATGAATACTTAATTATTAATGTTGTCCTACTCACTTTCAAATGGGGCAACCAGGAAAATGGCTGTCCCATTTATAAGCACCATAATATGAAATAAGTCAAAAGATAACATAAATCTATGCTCCATCATGACCGGTCAGGAGGTTCACAGTGTGGCAGGTCACAGCTGTAATAAAAACAACATGCAGCTGAGAAGATGATCGGCTCGCCTGCAGCTGACTGAAAATAAAGTTTCCATTGACAAAACAAGTTCACATGACAGAAGCCCAAAGATGCAACATTCAGTTGGAACAAATGATTTATTCATCAAGTTGTATAATCTTAGATCTTGGGTTCATGTTTGAAGAAAGTTTAACTCCAAATGATCGAACTAAAACATGCAGGAGCATCTCAATAACTATGAATATCATTGAAAAGTTATTTTGAAACTAAATCTACTAGAGCACAGGTGTCAAACTCCAGTCCTCCAGGGCCGGTGTCCTGCAACTTTTAGATGTGCCTCTGCTGCACCACACCTGAATAGAATAATTAGGTCATTAGCAGGACTCTGGTGAACTTACCTACACAAGGAGGAGGTAATTAAGCCATTTCATTCCAGTGTTTTGTACCTGTGGTACATCTAAAAACTGCAGGACAGCGGCCCTCGAGGTCTGGAGTTTGACACCCCTGTACTAGAGTCTGTTCAACCACATTTCTTCCTTCCACTTAACTTTCCATTAATATGTTTGAATACAGAATTCTGAAGAGCCAGATTGTTTATAAATCAGCGACCCGACTGCTGACCCGACCGAAAACTGTCGGGTCAGCAGTCTAATGATTGTGTGGACTATAATATAATATCTAACAATTCAGAATTAAAATTATTCTTTTTATTGGTTTTAAATGTCATTTTAATTTTCTGAGAATTTGAACTTGGACTTAATTACATGAATAAGCAAAAATGATAAAATCTGAGAAACATAAAACACTTGATACATCTTTCACTGTGTCCAAAATCTATAGAAATAAATAAAATTCTTGAATTGAACCAATGGAGACAGAAACCTTCTGATGATACTCCAATTTATTAAAATGCAGGTCGATATCAGGCCATAGACATAATCAGATGAAGCTTCGAGAGCAACTCCACTTTATCCACCACGCCCCGTTTACACAGGTGGAGAAGGAAAACCTCGGTTTTTACTCCGTCAGAAAGAGCAACCGGCTCTGATGGAGGCTGAATAACTGAACATTCAAGAGGTCGAGTAAAGCCCCAATTAAACAGCTCATTTACTAACGTTTCTTTGTAAGAATATTCGGTTAAAAGTACCTTTGAGTGCACTTCTTTCCACCAGGACGGTGTGAATCTGGGGGTCGGATAGAAATTTTTTCATCTGCTCCACGGAGCTCTTCTCCTCCAGGGCGGTTTCCAGAGAGGCCGGGGCCTCGCCGCCATCTTCCAGCAGCAACGGCACCAGCTTCCGAATGTGTTTCTGCAGCACCGAGGTGTCCGCCACCGTTTGAACGGCCGACACCTCCATGGTGCCGCTGCCCTCCTCTGTCCCCCCGCCGTCGGACATTCCGTGGAGAGGTGGACGGTGACCAGAAGGTGTGTGAAGGTGAACAAAGAACCAAGGATAACGTCTCTGTGCAACCGGCTGTCAAATCACCGCAGTTAGGAGTAGCTTCATTTATAGGCGCAAAGGATGCTGGTACTTGTCGTTCTGCTGGCGGGAGAATCACCGCGGTGTGCGGTTAGAATACTACACTACCCATAATACTGTTCCAAACTTTTTATCTCTCCAAATGTCCGCTAGAGGGAGGAAGGGAGTAGTCTCCAATGATGCAGCATTTTCTATGATGATGTGAAATCAATGTTTTTCTGTCCATATTTTTAGTGGCATTATTGTCTTTTTCAGATATTTAATCAATTCCAGACAATAGCACACAGTTTTCTAATCTGATTTAATTTTAAAAAATGCGATTTGTTTTTTTCTTTTACATTTTTCATCAATAAAACCACTAATGAGTAAATACTTCAAAAATCAGTAGCCTATCTTCATCTAGGGCAGGGGTGTCAAACTCAATTTCACCGAGGGCCACTTCAGCATATTGGCCCCCCTCAATGGGCCACATTTACGGTACAAATCAGGAGTGCATCCCTGCTAAAACACCCCAGACAAAAGGTTGACTTCCCTCATTCAGTTCTGTAGAGGTTTATAATGAGTCAGTGGTCCAGGTGTGTCAGAGAAGGAATGCATCTAAAGCTGCAGATGGTAGCTCTGGAAAACTACTTGGGCACTTCTAGCATAAATGTATAAAAATACAATGTTAAAAATAAATTAAACACCTCATATTGTTAAATAACTGATTTTATGTATTGAAGTTTTAAATATTACATTTGAGTTTCCATGGATGTAAAATTACTGCTCAGTTTAAAAATTACAATATTTAAATCAGTGATTAAAGGTAAACAAACAGATAATAAAAACAATCACATGGGCAGACATTATAGACTTTACGCAAAGATTTAGTCTCAGAGGCAACTGAAATCAATTAATTAGAAAAACCCTTTCTGAATATCATCTCATGGTCTCTGAACTAAATGCATCTTTCTGACCGGAGCTGACAGCGTGTTGAAGAGTTATGGACCGGACGCTTTGGAGCGTCTGGTTAGGAAGCGCCTTACAAACCTTTGGTTGAAATGGCGCGTTAAATTCAAGTCTTTAGTTTTCTCTACAGACCAGAGAAAACTAAAGAGAATGCAACGTTGTGTTAATCCATTTCAGGAGCCGGCAGTTTATCTTGAGGAAATAAATGACGATGCAAAAGTTAATTAGACTGTAACATGCGCAGTCCGCTGCTCAACCACTGCGGACGAGGCTCCGCCGCTGTAAAGAATTAGAAACCGCTGGGAGTAACTCATCCAGCGGATTTAACAAATGGAGCCTTCTGGGTGGAAGTTACCCAGGAGAGCGGCGCTCTGGAGGAGCTGCAGACGTAACATCTGTCCGGTAAGGAGAAGCGAAACCACGCAAAAAAAAAAAAAAAAAAAGAAAAAAAATCCTGGTAGAAGCGCACACCGGACCGCACAGGGTAAAACACTCAGAGTTCAGTTGATCTGTTTGGATCAGACAGATCCAACTGACTGATGAATTAGCGCAGATTTTTCTGCAGATGGGAACCAGGAGGAAGTTGTTCAGACCCCAGCGGGTGAAGTGATGCTAATTTAAGTAAATTCGCTTAATTTAATTTATTAAAAGTTAGGGCCTCAGTCAGTGGTTTTTGTCACTACGAGAAAAATGTAGATGCATTTATCTGCTTAATCTGTGATGGGATCTGGACTCACGGTGAATATTAACTAAACCGCATAAAATGCGGCTAAATAGCCGATGTTACTAGGCCAAATGTGGCCCGCGGGCCTTGAGTATTACGCCACAGAACTGCCAATTGGTAATTGAAGTAAAGTAACTTCGATTTCAAAGAAACCGACATTGAAGTCGATTAGCAAGTGAACCATCACCAAAGAGGAAGGCTCTTGTTGTCTCACTGCACCCCAAGAGATGCATAACCTACAAAAACCATTTCTGTCTGGTTTTGAACCAGAGACCTTTTGCGTGTAAAGCCAACGTGTTAACCACTACACTACAGGAACTGAACTTCTCTGCTTTGTTTCAGTTTGAGGTTCCAAAGTTGATGATGTGAGATGCAACGCATGAAAATTTCAACTGAGGTTTGCACTCAGATGCCTGGATTCAGAAAACAGAGCATGACACCACAGAACCTTGTTGACCTTTAGTAAACACCTGTGATGTATAGAACATGCAAAATCTGGTTTTGAACCAGAGACCTTTCGCATGTAAAGCAAACGTGATAACCACTACGCTACAGGAACTCACGCCGTTTGCAGTGTTCCTGGTAGATGATCCACATTTTGTTAGTGACTAATGTCAACAATGGGCATGGAACAATGTCAAATACTTAAACCACAGATCCTCTCAGAGAGCACAGTAACTTGGTGAACAAACTGTCAGACTTGTGCCTAATTTCACATTACAGTCCATAAACTAAGCCTGGGATCAAAAAATGTATTGAAGATGTCATTAGCAGAGACAAATGGTTCTACAGAGACTTGGCTAAATGGTTATAAAAATACTTAAATTAGCATCACTTCACCCGCTGGGGTCTGAACAACTTCCTCCTGGTTCCCATCTGCAGAAAAATCTGCGCTAATTCATCATTCAGTTGGATCTGTCTGATCCAAACAGATCAACTGAACTCTGTGAGTGTTTTAGTGTTTTACCCTGTGCGGTCCGGTGTGCGCTTTTACCAGGATTTTTTTTTTGCGTGGTTTCGCTTCTCCGAAACGGACAGATGTTACGTCTGCAGCTCCTCCAGAGCGCCGCTCTCCTGGGTAACTTCCACCCAGAAGGCTCCATTTGTTAAATCCGCTGGATGAGTTACTTCCAGCGGTTTCTAATTCTTCGCAGCGGCGGAGCCTCGTCCGCAGTGGTTGAGCAGCGGACTGCGCATGTTACAGTCTAATTAACTTTTGCATCGTCATTTATTTCCTCAAGATAAACTGCCGGCTCCTGAAATGGATTAACACAACGTTGCATTCTCTTTAGTTTTCTCTGGTCTGTAGAGAAAACTAAAGACTTGAATTTAACGCTCCATTTGAATTTAACGCTCCATTTCAACCAAAGGATTGTAATGCGCTTCCTAACCATTTTTTATTTGTAAGTATTGATTTTATTTTATAGCCATTTAGCCAAGTCTCTGTAGAACCATTTGTCTCTGCTAATGACATCTTCAATACGTTTTTTGATCCCAGGCTTAGTTTATGGACCGAACAGACAGAAACAGTTACCATTATACATTTTGACAATTAAAAAACTTTTTTAATTGTAAAGTGTTGATTTTGTTTTTGAACCATTTTTTATTTTAAAGTGTTGCTTTTATTTTTGATCCATTTTTTATTTTGAAGTGTTGATTTTATTTTTGAACCCTTATTTATTTTGAAGTGTTGATTTTAGTTTTGAACCATTTTTTATTTTGAAGTGTTGATTTTATTTTTGAACCCTTATTTATTTTGAAGTGTTGATTGTCTGAAAGACCTTACACATGAATTGCCCCATACTGGGTTTGAACCGATGACCTCAGGATTACCAGCACGGTGCTCCATCCTGCTGAGCTAACTCACCTACCTTACAAACTGTTGAGTTTCCATGGATTTAAGAAGAATTTACATGATCTTACCACAATAAAGATTTGATAAAATGCTTATATTCTAATGTTTTTCAAAACAACATACATAATATTTTATTTTCCAGAGATTTTGTATTTTGAAGTGTTGAATGTATTTTTGAACCATTTTTAATTTTCAAGTGTTGATTGTATTTCAGAGATATTTTTTATTTTAATGTGTTAATTTTATTTTTGAACCATTTTTTATTTGTAAGTATTGGTTTTATTTTGTAGCCATTTAGCCAAGTCTCTATAGAACCATTTGTCTCTGCTAATGACATCTTTAATACATTTTTTGATCCCAGGGTTAGTTTATGGACTGTAATGTGAAATTAGGCACAAGTATAAGTCTGACAGTTTGTTCACCAAGTTACTGTGCTCTCTGAGAGGATCTGTGGTTTAAGTATTTGACATTGTTCCATGCCCATTGTTGATGTTAGTCACTAACAAAATGTGGATCATCTACCAGGAACACTGCAAACAGCATGAGTTCCTGTAGCGTAGTGGTTATCACGTTTGCTTTACATGCGAAAGGTCTCTGGTTCAAAACCAGATTTTGCATGTTCTATACATCACAGGTGTTTACTAAAGGTCAACAAGGGTCCTGTGGTGTCATGCTCTGTTTTCTGAATCCAGGCATCTGAGTGCAAACCTCAGTTGAAATTTTCATGCGTTGCATCTCACATCATCAACTTTGGAACCTCAAACTGAAACAAAGCAGAGAAGTTCAGTTCCTGTAGTGTAGTGGTTATCATGTTTGCTTTACATGCAAAAGGTCTCTGGTTCAAAACCAGACAGAAATGGTTTTTGTAGGTTATGCATCTCTTGGGGTGCAGTGAGACAACAAGAGCCTTCCTCTTTGGTGATGGTTCACTTGCTAATCGACTTCAATGTCGGTTTCTTTGAAATCGAAGTTACTTTACTTCAATTACCAATTGGCAGTTCTGTGGCGTAATACTCAAGGCCCGCGGGCCACATTTGGCCTAGTAACATCGGCTATTTAGTCGCATTTTATGCGGTTTAGTTAATATTCACCGTGAATCCAGATCCCATCACAGATTAAGCAGATAAATGCATCTACATTTTTCTCGTAGTGACAAAAACCACTGACTGAGGCCCCAGTAACTTTTAATAAATTAAATTTACTTAAATTAGCATCACTTCACCCGCTGGGGTCTGAACAACTTCCTCCTGGTTCCCATCTGCAGAAAAATCTGCGCTAATTCATCAGTCAGTTGGATCTGTCTGATTCAAACAGATCAACTGAACTCTGAGTGTTTTACCCTGTGCGGTCCGGTGTGCGCTTCTACCAGGATTTTTTTTTTTTTTTTTTTTGCGTGGTTTCGCTTCTCCTTAACGGACAGATATTACGTCTGCAGGCCACATAAAATGACATGGCGGGCCACATGAGGCCCGTGGGTCTTGAGTTTGACACATGTGATCTAGGGAGATAGGCTACCTTAACAGTTATTTTAAAGCTACAAGAGTGTTACGTGATTATTTAAAAAGGAACAACTTTTTAAAATATAAATATCTACAAAGGAAATGTTTAAGAAAAACATGAAACTAAACATTAAAGAGGATGGCTGTATTTTCTTTCTTCAATAGGATGTTGACTTTTTTTTTTAATCACATACTTTTAAATTTAATAAAATAAAATTTGAACTATCATTCAGAACTATTATTGGTTCTTTTAGTATCATCTTGTCAAAAAACAGGGCAATTATTTCATGAATAAACCTAAAAAAATACCAAAACCTGCAGTTGTTCATCTATAAACAAATAAGAGCCATTGTGGAATGTCCAAAGAGTCACCTTAGAGTCCGGAGCTGCAGGTTGCAGACCTTCATGCTGGAGAAAACGGCAAAAATCAACAAAATAGCTGCAGATTCTCCTACATTTAGATCCACATTATCTTAAAAAATATATCACTACATTAATTTTTTTACACATTTTGTGTGTGAAACAATCTTAGTAAAAACACAGCTGTTCTGTGAAGCTTTGTTGGAGAAGATTAAAGAACAAACAGGATTATGAAGACCACAGCAGACAAGTCAGACAGGAAGTTACTGGGAAGTTTAAATCAGGGTTTCATCAGAGAACTTTCCTAATAAAATACAATTAACTTCATGATTGGAATGTGAAAAAATTAGAAAGTTAAAGGTCTATATACGGTAAATACTGAAGCTCTGTCAAGTATACGTTAAGCTTTGAAATTAAATCAATGTCACAACCACAGTTCCTTAAAAGGTAAAAATAATTTAGTTAATCAAAGGTCTATTTTTTTAATAGACAGAATCCTTGAAGTTGAGCATAGGAGCATAAATAAGACACAGAGAAACAAACTAAGATTTTGTTGTTTTATTCAATAAATATCAAAATGATAAGAATCATTTCAAGGAACACTAAAAGTTACAAAAGCTTTGAAGCCACCCAACAAAAGACATTAAGAGAATAAAAGCTTGTAAACCATTTCCCTGAGTCAGAAATAAATACAAGTTTTACAACTTATGAAGCTTCTTTCTCAAATGTAACTGCCTGATTAGTTTAAAATGGCTTTTCGTGAAAAATATGGCTTTAAAATTATTGACCTATTAGTAGGAAGCAGCTTTAACCCTGAAGATAAAAGCCATTTAAGAAATACAGATAGAAATTTTAAGAAAAATAGAGCACTAGCAATACATTTAAACTCCAAATCCTAATTCCAACAGTTCAGAGGTCACTATAATCCTTTGTTCAAAGCCAGAGCTGTTTCCAGCTGAGGTTGATCAACTAGATGAAAATGTTTCCTTTGGCACTTTTTCAGGTGCTCAGTCGTCTTCGCCAAACTTGAATCTAGCATACACAATGAGCATAACGATGGACATGACGACACACATGGAGCCAACCACGATGTAGGCGATGCCCAGGAAGTCATTCTTTCCTCCCATCCAAGACACGTTGCTGAGCACCACCTTCTTCTTGCCGTTGAATGAATGAACGGGGTAGTCTGAGGGAAATACGTTAAGGATATGCAACAAGTTTAGACTTCACAGCTCGTCTTCAGGGATCTTAATGAGAAAACTAGACAAGTACAGACGACTCGCTCTGGCAGTAACACTACATCTATGAAGGCCATTTAAGAACCTTTCATTGTTTTATTGGAGGAGTTTTCATCAGTCAATCATTAAAATTAACAGAAATAAACACATTTATGAGTTTCACTTATGAACTGAGTTAATGAAATAAAATGATATATAATGATGCTTATTGTAACCGACTGAGCTGCACCTCAAATGTTTCAGTATTTTGACCTCTCAACCTGCTACATGAAACTTACTTTTTAGAGTCAATGGCAAAATGTGAGAAAACAAACAGGAGACAAAGCAATGACTTTGAGTGATGTTGCTCCAGAATAACTTTTTGACAGGTAATGGAGTGAAACCCTCAGCAGTACTGATAAAGTGTAGAAAAAATAGACTTTCACCTGCTTCACCTTACACAACTACTGGCTCACCAATGTAAAATATTCTTGTTATAGTTTTATTTTTTGATGAAAGCAAAAAAAAAAAAATAAATTATGTGAATAACAGACAAACCAGGCTCACCACAGATTGCTTTTAAAATACTGGGTAAGGCGCCAGTTGGTTAGGTCTCTAAGCAAACTCTCTCAGATAATATTCCTCTTCTTTACGGGGCAAATCTTAAACTTAATCTTTATTTTAAGAACTAATCTGGAGCCGAACATTTTACTATCACTTCTTGGATCTTGTGTGTCAGTAAACCTCTGTGCGTTCATCCCAGAGCTCACTGGTCTGGATGCGACATTCCCACTCTGCAGCAACTTTCAGCTGCCTTGTGCTTTCTCTCCTTCCTTCACTTTTGTTTCCACATATTTATTGAATTTGAAATGAGTGTGACCAACATGGACTCCAAGCCCAAATAACAACAAGAAACTTAAAAAAAATATATATTTCCCTTTAAAATGGATGGTGCTGTGAATTTAAACCACTCAGTCACCCAGAGACGTGCATATCAGCACTGCATAACCTAGAGAGTTTAAGAAAAATAAACAAAATGTATCAATAAATGTCGCTTGAGTCCAAACCTTTCATCAAGATGACTTGCAGCTGAAGTGACTCAGCAGTAAGCAGGTCCTTTGCATGGCAGTAGTTATTTGCCTAGCTTGTTTGCCTGACTCAAAATATTTGCCTGATCCTCCTTCAGCTCAGTAAACTCCTGAGTCATTCTAAGATAAAATTCATCCAACCAGTTTAGGAAATTGGTATTATGAAGTTTATGCTTAATCCTAAAGATTGACAGCAGGATAAAAAGATAAAACCAATAATAATTCATTATGTTTATAAAACATACCTCCTCTGAGCCTTAGTAACCCCTCCCAGAATTCATAATGCATATTAAAGGATACTGTAGGCAATTGTCAGAGTGTAGTTTCCAGCTGGTAGACCAGCTGCATAGTCATCATGTGTGATTCGTCGATACAGTTTCCTGAAATCTGGAAGAGCAGCCCTTCTCATCCAGACCAGGAAGTCTTGGTTGATGAAGCCGTTGTTGTACACATCTGTGGTGTCCAGCTCATAAATGGGTTTAGGCCAGTTTGTGGGCTTTTTGGTTCCTGAGAAAAAACACTGTTTAATGCTAGCTCCAAAGAGAAACAGAGTTCATTTTGATTAGTGGTACCGTTGAAGGCGTTGATCAGGGGCGTTATGCTGGGATTTCTGTATTTGATGTTGTAGTCAGTCCACCAAGCAATCCCTTTTCCATCCAGAGGCACAATCTTTTGAACCCCGTTGACCGTATGACTGAGCGTAAAGGTGTCTTTCGAAAAAGGCACAAAGAATTGAGGCAGTCAGAAAACGAGACAGTATTTACCGTAGGGAATAACCCCTACATCATACATACCATTAAACATGCTGTTTGCCAGTGCTCCACAAGGCACGATTGGCATGTTTTTGCTATCACGGGTATACGGGTCACAGTCAGTGGAAGGATTCTTTCAGGAGACACAAATAAATAACTGATCAGTTTGATGTCTGAAATCTGTTATTGCATGGTTTAGGTTAGACACACTTTTACAAGATTTACTGAAGCTATTTGTTATAAACTCCTTAAATATGGCCTTTAAGAGAGAGAGTCAAGAAACATCATTCTAATGCTGTACTTCCTCTGAGTAGAATGGTTCGGGTCGGTACATTATTTTACGAAAGTGGCCCATACTGACCCATATCTTCAGTATGGTGGTATGGTCAGGACGGAGCTAGCATCACACAGCACAATTACCACTGAACACCATGAAAAGAATGGTGAAACATGGCTAAGGCAGGGGTCATGCTCTGCTTCTTCAGGATGAACTATAAATGGCTGCAGTTTATGAGAAGATGGATGGAGCTAAATCCAGGACTATCCTGGAAGAAACCCTGTTAGAGGCTGCAGAAGGCCTTCCAGCAGGACAACCGACCTAAACATACTGCCAGAGCTGCAATGAAAATGTGACGTTTTGAAAAGGTATTCTGTTTAGCCTTTTATGAATTCTTCTTTTAAAAGGTATATCATCTTACTGTAAAGTAATTTAGGTCTCCATACAGCTGATTATCATCTTTGGATGCCCCATACTTTCTTTGGTTCTGGAAGTAGTTGGTCAAGCCATAATAAAAGAAGACAGGCCCCTGTGTGGCAAAGGAACATGCAAAAACAAAACAAACAGTCTCAGATGACAAGAGTAGAAAGCTTAAAATATCAGATTGTAAAGCACGGTGTGTGTCGAACCTTGAACAGCGTGGGGATGGAGAACGTCATGCTGCACGTACATTTCTCTGTATTTGTTCTGCACTTAAAGCAGGGATGTTCAGAGTCATCACCAGTGTAGTCCAACTGTTAAGAGGGGAAAAGGTACTAAACAAATTGTTTTTATGGTTACAACACAAATTCTTGCTAATCTATAGTGTCAGAAAGTCAGGTGAGTCGCCATTTTAGCACTGAAAACTAAAGACTCTGTCTTGTTTGTTTCTTCTGACATCTGACTCTTCGTTCTCAGTCTGGTAAAAACAACTGTTGCATTAAACATTCCTGTCTTACCTCCTGCAACTGGATGTCCCGAGAAGTGATGAAAAGAGCAACTCCAACACCAATGAAAGCGGCCCCAATGAGGACAAACATTGGAATAACAATGCTTGCAGAGAGAATGGGCTGCCATGCTGGAAGCCGCTGCTGGGTGAAGGCAGTGTTGTCAGGCCGGTTGGACGACTCTTCCTGCTCCTCCTTTACCATTGCCTTGATTCTGTTGGATTGTTTCATATCTCAAAAAATATGTTTCCGACTTATATTTCAAGTTGTACTTTTATTTAAAGTAGTTATAGAATATCTCTGGCAGTGGAAAAAAACATCAGAAACACCAAGTTCATGTAATTTAGATGGATAAAGTACTGAGCACAAGACTTCCTGTTTACGCTCATTTTACTATTTGCGTTCTGTTTAATTTTAATCAATTACTGACCCATTTAACACACTAAAATCCTACATATTTGACTGTTACACACCAGTAATTCAGCACTGAGCAACACATAGGTCATTTATGAGCACTAAATATGTCACTTAATACATTTCTCAGTGCCAATAATTCACTTTTTAAAATAAAATGTACCCTTGAATCGGAATATATATCTATTAACTAGGGATTCTTACCAGCAGTCGGCTAAAAAACACATGAAGAAACGAAGAAGTCAAAAGACTCTGGGGCCTTTTCCTGGGTTGAAGGAACGATATATCCGCTCACCTTTACCTGTCCTCCGACTCCCTTCTTCTTCCTGCCCCGCCTTTCTTTCACATAGACATTAAAGACATAGACACCAAGCATTAATGGGTCCGCCATATTGTGAGTGGCTTCTTCTTGAAAACCAGTAGGACTGTGTGAAGAAGAAAGTGTATTTTCCAAATAAATGAATAGAACAGAAATATTCTTTATGCATCACAATGGGGAGATCCACGTGTACCAGCAGCAGGTTAAAGGTAAGTGGAAGCATATAGATTCAAACTAAGGTAAAATAATAAAATAAAATAACATTTATAACAAAAAATAAGAGATGAGACAATGCCAAACATTAAATAACATGTGCAGTTATTAAAAATAGCATCCTAAGATCAAAACATTTGCATCTGAGTAGGATGATTTAAATAAATGTATGATATGTGCATATTTATGCATATAATACAGCAACAGACTATTTAAAATATTTAAAATAAATGAACAAAAAGTTGTTCAAGCAACAACAGGGATGTAAACACTTGTTGAGTTTGCTGGGATCAGTGATAGAGCCTATAGTTGCTTTGATGCACTTTTTTGGGGAAAAAAGAGGAATATTGTAGTGTACTGTACTTTTTATTTTTACTAGTAGTAACTTTATTATAAAGTAATGCTACTTTTCTTGAGCAAAGTATCTGGGTCATCTAACCAATGTGACCAAAATAGTTTTAACCAAAGTTACACCAGACAGACACACACCTACAGTTTATTTTAAAGTAAGATCTCTTGCTTTCACACAAGCTTTGCTTTTCTAGTGTTATTTTCTGTCTGCACAGCCTTTTTTAGTGGATCAAGAAGAAACAGTTAACACCATATATTCATTGGAAGTACTTTCCTCTGTTTACTGAGTATTAATTTCACATTATATTGAAAAATATATATATTTGGAAAAGTGTTTGTTCTGCCTGAGCTTATTTTGTAAGTATCTTATTTGCATTTATTTATTTTTATTTTAGTTTTTGACAATAGTTTTGTCAGTATGATGACACAATTTTAAAATATTAAATCAGATGTTCTGATAGGTAGCTGTTTTACCGAACCTCTACTCACTCCATTGGAACGGTACTGTCTTGTACAGCTTTGTGCCAGTTTCTTCAAATCTTCAAACATGCCCATCACAACATGGCGGCGACGTTGAGGTACAACTGGGGCGTCAAATCTTATATCTCTGTTCTTCCACATCGACGTCAGTTCCAGTGGCGCTTGAATCGGTTTTCTCAGATTCATGAAAATCAACCTAAAATACGTCAGATTCAGACCAGCTGTTAGAAAAGAGTAAAAAACAAACAAACAAACAAACAAACAAAAAAACAATGGTTGGATTTTACGGCCCATGCAGGTTGGATTTAACAAAAACGGACTAGGGTCTATTTGGTAAACCCCGCCTTTCTTTTCATCGACGGTTTCGGCAGCCAATCATATCTTAGTGGCATTTCATAACGTTATTGTCATCCACCAATCACGGAAGAGTTCTTTGAAAAACCTGCATCTGTAACGTCTTTGTGTTGATATTTTCGGAGGATTGAGAGGTAATGTCTTTAATCTTATTTTTCTATTATTAATCTATGGCATTCACTTTGATGTGTTAGTAATAAGTTTGCCTTTTAATGCTTTCTAATAGGACGTATTTAGGACAAATCTGTTATTATGCAAACCCTGCTCACCTGCTAGCTGCGTCTCATTGTTAGCCTGAGCTAAAGAAGCATGGTCTTCTATGGTCATTTTAACGGCATGCATTTACAATAAGAGACTAGATGTGTTGGAAATGCATTGTGTTGTTTAATTCGGTTCTTAGATTATGAAATCTAACCGACATGTTGTAAATTTTGCTCGTTATTGGTAACAAAGCTTTTGTGTGCGCTAGCAGGGTCCATCTTTCGGTGCTAGCTTCCGTTGCTAGCTGACTTTAATTCATTGAACCAACATAATAGAAATAGGAAGCTAGGGAAGGCTATTTTAGTGATGATTAATGCCAAAGCTACGGAAGAGGATCAGGTAAACTAGGAAATAGAATAATATTAACTTTATTCTCATAATTATGTGCAAAATGGTAAAATTATGTCATTTATTTGTTTTTGTTACTCATCATCCAAGTATGAAAGAGGTCGTGGATGGTGATACTTTGGGCAGGAAGGGTCTCCAGTAGCAGTTAGTCTTGCTACGAATCTGAAGAGGCTTCTGACTGAACACTGTAGCTGTATGACAGTTGATTGTTATGACATGCTAACAGCTGCTAGCAGCAGAGACGGTATTCCACAGTAACATGTCATGGATGACACCAACAGTTGTTGGTGCTAATCCACCTCGCTTGTTTTTGCTGCTGCTCTCTTATTAGAAATCCGGGGTGTAGGGGGAGATGGGGAGATGGAGTGGAAAGTCAGAATTATTATTTTTTATTTTTCGCTGGTCCTGATCCTCTTCCGTACAAAGCTGATTACACAGGAAAAACGTTCTCTTTTTTTCCGTTTTCCTGACTAAACTGTCTCAAACATTTTGCCAGTGACGTTTCGAGTGTTTTTTTTTCTGACTTTGTTAGCTTGTCTTGAACCAAGTGTCTTATTAAAGGCCGACAGTGTTGTTCAGTTCGTGTGTAACCATATTTCTGGTTCTGTCTTCGTCCCTTAGTGTTTGAATGGATATTACCAGGTGTACGGAGAAATGGGTAAAACAAGACAAGGTTACTGTACCTTGGAGCTTTCATTTCATGAAACCATCACTCCCATATGCACTGTACATCGTTTCTGTCATCCAGTGAAGAGAAGTGTTATTATTTGGGGATGTATTAGTCCGACTTGCATTGTATTTTGTGTATTTATGGTTTCAAACAATAGAGCGGTTGTCTCATTACCTTTAATTTGACATTATTCTGTTTCATATCTGATTTTACTGCTGCTTGTTGAAAACTATAAACATATATATCTCTGCTGATCCATATTTGAATTAAATCCTGACTTTATTCATACTTGATCTAAAATCTATTTATAGTTGTACTGTTGTGCATGACTTTAATATTTCCAAAATAGTGCAGAAATATGAGTCGGAATAAAATAATGCACAATACATTTCCATTGCAAGATCAATTTTCTGCAATATTCATATAATTAAGAGCAGTTTTGAATTCAGTAATTGTTGGCTAGTAAATTCTAGCTTGCATTTTTCTGTGCTAATGTAATATTTAGCAGAGGAGCAGATGTGCAGAGAGACGGAACACAGATGAGAAGGAGAGGAAGAAAATAATATGCAGATATCATCGTAGAAAATTTACCAATATTATCGCCATTAAATGATTTTCTAACATTACGCAGCACCACTTCCGTCCAAAATGACTGAGATTCAGGTATTCAGGACAGTCTGAATATAGTGGGAGATGTTGGTTGGGTTTAGATTTGATTTTTGCTTAATGTTGCAAATTATCATTTTCTGCACATTTATGATGTATAGATGCTGTGCAAAAGTACTTATTTTGTTGTTCTCCGCCTGCAACTCACACTTTGTCATTCTCATCCAATATTTTGAAATATTTTTCATTTAAGCCGTTTTAAAACTTTTAAATTAGTTTCATTTCACTCTGATTGTCTTTTTCACAGTTGCCTTGTCATTGTTGCTGCTGGGTGTCCATATAATCAAATCCGTCTGTTGTTCAGGAGAGGCCTCCATCGTCTTCCATTATGCTGTCTAGCAAGAAATCAGATGCAGGCTCTTCGTCCTCCTCCTCTTCATCTTCTGTGGGAGCAGCGGGGGGCGAACGGCCACTAGGAGCCGATGTCCAGAGCGGCCCGTCCGCCTCGGCCGCTGGGCCGCTGGACCCGAAGAAGAAGGAGAGATCGTCCCCGAGCGGGGAGCCCGGCGGGCCCCCGTTCCCCCACCAGTCAGGGCCTGCAGGCGCCGACGCTGACTCGGCTGAAGTCCGCAGAACGAGTCGGCGGAAGCGAGCAAAAGTAAACATTTTAGGGTTCTGAAGCTGTAAAGGTGATAGATTAAATCTTCTTTTGAACATGCAGTCATGGCTCCTGCTAATGACCCGACTCTTTATTCAGGTGTGTTGAAGCAGACCCCCCGCCCTGTTGGCTGCAGCTTGAGGCCCCTGCTTTAAGCATTTTAGGTTTCATTGTCGTCGCGTTGGCAACTCAAAGTTTAAGCTTTGTTTCTGTATTTTGGGCAAGCCTGACATCATGAGATTTGACCTTTGACCTGCCGCCCTGGCTGAGGGAAGCAGGCCTTGCTGTGTCGATGTGTTTATTAATCAAAATGGATTCTACTTCTGAGCAACGTTTTTATATGTAACACTGAAAAAAATCCTTGTAGTTTTGAGCTTTTTTATTTTCAAAATTATAAGTTTCAAATACTATTTTTGTTGTTTTGAAAAATTATTTTCTTTAATTTCAAATATTTGCTCAGCTTAAAAGATTATTTAATTTTTTTTTCTAATTATTTTTTTCCAGTTTCAAATTTCACATAATTTTTTCAGGTTCAGATCTTCTTTTTAGTTTAAAATTATATTTGTTTCCAATAGTTTTATTTGGATTCAACATTTTTAAAGTTTGAAATCTTTTTTTTTATTCCAAAAATCTTTTTTAGATTCAAATCTCTTTTTTTTTTCAGGCTCAACCAATAATTTTCAGGTTTGAAATTTTTTTTTCAGTTTCAGTATTTTGTTTCAGTTTTTAAATATTTTTTTTCAGATTCTAATCATTTTCACAGTTTAAAAAATATTTTTTTTCTTATAGTTTAAACATAATTTTTCAGTTTTGGATCCTTTGATTTTGTCTCTTAGTTGTTTTCAGGAGTGCGACTGAAGGCCAGGGTGGCCGTCTGGAATGCCGGTTTTAATGGTGCTTTTATTGTGCCTACTGTTGCAGGTGGAGTACCGCGAGATGGACGAAAGCCTGGCCAACTTGTCCGAGGATGAGTATTACTCTGAGGAGGAGAGGAACGCCAAGGCGGAGAAGGAAAGGAAGCAGGTCATCCCTCCTCCGGCGCCGCCTCCGGAGGAGGAGAACGACAGCGAACCTGAAGAACCATCAGGTGAGTCTAACACAAGAAAACACTCACCTGTCCTATTTGAGCTCAGAAGACATTCAGCAGGATTGATTTCAGCATTAAAGTGAACCGCAGCGTCGTCTTTAGGTCTGGAAGGAGCTGCTTTCCAGAGCCGCCTTCCTCACGACAGAATGACGTCCCAGGAAGCCGCCTGCTTCCCCGACATCATCAGCGGCCCTCAGCAGACGCAGAAGGTCTTCCTGTACATCCGCAACCGCACCGTACGTCGCCTCCAGCCCGTGTCCTTTTGCTTCCAGACAGAAACGCAGCAGCAGCTTTCATGCATCACTGTCTCGTGTTGATCCCTCTCAGATCCAGCTGTGGCTGGACAACCCGAAGATTCAGCTCACCTTTGAGGCGACTGTTCAGCAGCTGGAAGCTCCATACAACAGTAAGCCATCAGAAAGATACATTTGTTATTTCTCTTTCTTTTATCCAAGAAGGAAATCTCATATTTGATGTTTTCCTTTTCTCGCAGGCGATACGGTTTTGGTTCACAGAGTTCACAGCTACTTAGAGAGGCACGGCCTCATTAACTTCGGCATTTACAAGAGAGTCAAGCCTTTACCCAGTGAGTCCATTTCTATTAATACCTGATATGTATTTACCAACAACATGATTAGTGCTGTTATTCTAAACCTTTAGAATAATCTCATGTTTTTACTGTAGTTGCATAATCTCCCACCTTTTATTTTCACTTCATCTGTTTAGTTGATCAGAATTGTTAGCTTCTAACTACGTCTATGTTTTATATTCTGTTGCTGCTCTAAAAAGTTGATTTATGATTTTCCTTTTTGCACAGTAATCATGCACTACACTGACAACAACCTCACTAAAAATCCAAACTGATTCAGAGTTTAACGCCTCTGGTTCCATTGCAGCGAAGAAGACGGGGAAGGTCATCATCATCGGCGGCGGCGTTTCCGGCCTGGCTGCAGCCAGACAGCTGCAGAGTTTTGGGATGGATGTTACAGTCCTGGAAGCCAGGGTGGGTCATTTATTAGTTAATTCAGTCAATTATTTTTACGTTTATTACTGTACAATACTATTTTTATTTGGATTACACTGTCACTTTTATATTCTATCTATAAAGTCCATGTTTTAGAAATGTGAAATAGTTTTCTGTTGGGTTGTGTTCACTGCTATTTTACTCAAACCCTCCTGTTTTTTGCATAAAGTTATGCAAAAAACAGGAGGGTTTTTTGCATAACTTTTCTGCATAATTGTGAGTTTTCTGCTGGCAAATTTTTGACAAAAATGTTCAAATGTTGGGTTTATGTAATGCTAACGCTCACCAGCAGGAGGCAGTATTTCTTACTTCATGTCAAGTTACAGTCCATAATCCATACTGTGTGTAACAAAAAGTCACATTTACCGTCATCCATAATTTAGATATTTTTTGGGGCGTTTTGTATGCAAAACAATCACAAAGTCCTGGATGTTTTGTTTAGACTTCATTATAATATGTTGTGGTTCTTTCTGCTATCATTTTAGAGGCTTTAAATAAATATGTTTCCTTTTCAAGTTGTTTTGATTTATTTTTCTGAATTTCTTTGTATTGAATTAACAATTAATTTAATCTCCGTCTGTTTTGAACCCAAAACACGTTGTGAAATTGCTGACATTCTGATTCTAACAAACTTTCAGTTTAATTTCTTTCTCACACTGTTTGCATGCAGGACCGCGTGGGAGGAAGAGTCGCCACGTTCAGGAAGGGAAACTATGTAGCCGACCTGGGAGCCATGGTGGTAACCGGACTGGGTAGGAATCTCTGAACAGCAGGAAACTTCCTGCTTCCCACTGAGTTGATCTTAAGAACCTTCATGATGCAGATGACTCGTTTTTTTTAACATCCCTGTTTTACTGTAACGACATGGAGGGCCTGCAGTTACAGGATCCTCCAGCAGGGGGAGCTGTTTGTAACCGGTTGTTGTGTTGATCAGGAGGGAATCCCATGGCGGTGGTCAGTAAGCAGGTCAACATGGAGCTGGCCAAGATCAAGCAGAAGTGTCCTCTGTACGAAGCCAACGGCCAGGCTGTGAGTATGACATCATAGTATGACATCACAGCCACAAGCTGCCCCCCGCCTGCATGTTACCCCAAAATCCCAACTCATCTAGACAGAAAATCAGTGAAAAGTTCATTTTTTGTTTTAGAAATTCAGTTAAAAAGTGAAAATGATGTTTTATACAAACATATTTATTCTTTTTATGATGATTCTGGCCTGAAGGTTGTAAAAACTCAAAATTTGAATGTTAAACCAGTAAAAATGATTTTTGATGGAGAAATGCGGTGCTGCTGAGCAGAGTGGAGGATCTGCACTCAGTACTTGGTCTGGGCTCCTTTGGCACCAGGAACTTCACCAGCTGGATCCGCCTGTGGCTCTGCTCAGGAAGCAGCGACCTTCGTCTCGTCTGGCGTCTCTTCTTCCTCATCCCATAGATTATCTGCTTCCTCTCTAGTCCAGCTAGTGATTAAATCAGATATTGGCACCAATTTCTTCTGCAAAATTAATTTTAATCTCCATACAGGTTGTTAAATGGGAGTTCTTCCTTCCACTTAACTTCCCAGTGCAATGCTTAGATGTATCAGCTGTTATTGTAGTTTTCATCTCTTTTTTTCAGTGATTTTTCTGTTTAACATAACATGTTTGAACATGTGTGTAACTGATCCTGTTGCTTTGTCTGAGCTGAACGTTTCATGTTTTTAACTCAACATGTTTCTGTTTTCTCTCCCTCCCTCTTGTCCTGCTGAAGGGTGAACGGTGCACCAGTGTATGTATATCTCTATTTACATGATTTACTCCTAACGTTGAATTAAATTATGAAGATTTTAACCATTTGTAATGCAACCATTTCACAAACATGCAGGACCAGAAACAGGCTGCAGCTTTAATTTGAGGAATGTCCAGACAAAATGTTTTTGTATAAATGATGATTTTAAATAAAGGGGCGTCTCTCAGACAACGTTAGAGAAGTTCAGTGATCCAGCTGCAGAGCTTAACGACCTGAAGCACTGTGTGTTTAATTTGTTTTCTGCTAGCATGGAGTGAGACTCACTGCCTGCTAATAAGAGAATAATCGATCTTTGCAGAGATTCTGAGGAAAAGGCCATGCTTTCTGGAAAAACTTTTTGTCAAACATATTTTAATTTCAGATTAAAAATGGTGAGGAAATTCTAAATGAAGCGACAAACAAATCTGATCTGTGTGGAAAAACAGAATTTGCTGTTAAATCAATCAACATCTTCAATTAACTGCATAATAAATTAAGTTGATAATTTAACGTTTTTCTGTTTTTATTTATTGATTTTTGTCATTTTATTATTTTAGACATTTAAAACATCTTCCACTTCCAGTTTTCAGTGTTTTTATCAAATTAAAGTTTGTTGATCTTTGAGAGGACAAACTGCATTACATTTAAAAAAAATTATAATTTATTGAAATAATTTCTGGGACAATTTATCATCCAGAAACATTTATTATCATTACTGCCTGACCTGGAGAATCAGAGTTTCCCTTAGAGCCGGTCTGACAGCAGGAAGCAGGCAAACAGATCTGAAGAACAGATCAGAAATAAAGTAACTGACGTCTGTCAGTGTGGAAAACTTTCACTAATACTAACAGATTTAAAGGATCAAGGTGTAAATATTTCAGATCTAATGATGCTCGTATCCTGATTGCTTCGTGTTTCTTTCAGGTCCCGAAGGAAAAAGACGAGATGGTGGAGCAGGAGTTCAACCGGCTGCTGGAGGCGACCTCCTACCTGAGCCACCAGCTGGACTTCAACTTCCTCAACAACAAGCCGGTTTCACTGGGCCAGGCGCTGGAGGTGGTCATCCAGTAAGAACCACACAGACTTACTGGGAGCACTGGAAGAGTGCATTGCTGCTGAAACAGTGACATAAGGACAGGCGGCTCACTCACAGACACTTTATTTGTTTTTAATTAGTGAAAAATTCTTACAAACTGATTAAAATCTTATAGTGCAAAATGTTTGATGCATTTTTTAATAACCAAACGAGCCAAAAAAGATTAACAAATTAGGTTAAATTTTATTTTATTGGTCAAATTTGCTGAATCCTTTTACATGGCTGTTCATTGATTCACATTCAATCAAAAAATCAAAAAATTATGAATTATTTCAGTTACGGCGTGCTTAGTTCTTTACTGATCAGTGACAACAGATTGATTTATATAAATTGTTTGTGATTTTTCAATTGTTTTTGATATTATATTGCTTTGGCCTGTAATTATGACTTTACAATTTTGACCCGTGTGACAAAAACATTTGGACACTACTGGTTTAGATCAAAGCATATGAATGGTCTAGAATGGCCTAGTCAAAGTTTAGCTAGGATTCCGTGGAAAGACGAACGCTGATGTTCACTGATGTGCAGAGTTGGTAAAGATGAATCCTAAAACACGTGGTATTGCAGTAAAACCTGGTTCTACAAAGAATATAAATGCACTCCACACTTTTCAGATATTTTGTAGAAATGATTATAAATAGTCTAAAAAATGTTTTAAAAATACACAAATGTTTGTGGATGAAACATCAGACAACGTGAAGAACTTTGAGAAGTATGTGAAACATCTCTTCCTCTGTGTGTGTGTGTGTGTGTGTGTGTGTGTGTGTGTGTGTGTGTGTGTGTGTGTGTGTGTGTGTGTGTGTGTGTGTGCGTGCGTGCGCGCGCGCGCGCGCAGGCTGCAGGAGAAACATGTTAAAGACGAGCAGATTGAACACTGGAAGAAGATCGTTAAGACTCAGGAAGAGCTGAGAGATCTCCTCAACAAGGTTAGCATCAGTGGTTAGCAGCATCCGTCGGCTCTGCAGCCTGAGCTAACCACCTGGTTTCTCCTCTCAGATGGTTTCCACTAAGGAGCGTGTCAAGGAGCTCCACCAGCAGTACAAGGAAGCGAGCGAAGTGAAGCCGCCCAGAGACATCACTGCTGAGTTCCTGGTGAAGAGCAAACACCGAGACCTGACGGCGCTCTGCAAGGTAACGCCGTGAGATCAGTGGATGGATGACGTGAAGCTGCAGGAGGAAAGCTGGTCGTGTTGGTAGTTTGTATCTGAATTAGAGCAGAAACCAGCAGATCAGGATGTACGGCTCAGAGGACGTTAATGCCATGCTGTCTAAGAACCCAGACGAGCCGTTTTAAGTGGTTTAGTCTCCTGCTTGGATGTATTATTAGGGAATGTTGGTGTTTTATTTCTGGTGCGGATAAATCACCTCTCTGTGTGGTTTAAACACAGCTGCTATCTGAACCAGAGACTGAAACCACTTCAAGGCTTCGCATCGCGCTCCGCCGGCCCTCTTGTCTGCAGATCTGTTTACACTTTCTGAGCGAGGCGGATGGAGTCTGTGTGCAGCTGAGTGGATTTATTACCCCTCCATGAGCTAGACCGCGGCTCTTTCCTGGGATTCCTCCCACAGTCCGCGTCTCTGCTGCAGCCTGTCCTGACCTTTGGACGGTTCTTCCAGTTTGTGCTGGAGGGACGAACAGGTTGAGTCAGCCGTTTCTGCGTGACCTGAAGCTCTGTGGGCGTGGACTCGCCACACACCCTCAGCTAGTTTCAGGCTCTGAACTGCAGCTCGACTCAGCCTGAAACGACTGAAACGTGTTTACAGTGACAGAATGACAGAAGGTAGAGAAAATGACTCCTTTATGAATGAAAGTGAAGAATCACTTGAAAGTGTCTGAAAAAACCTGAATACACCATCCCCAAAATGAAGCATGGCGGTGGCAGCATCATGCTGTGGGAAGCTTCTCACAGTAGCAGTAAATCAGTGAATCGCATGATCAATTAAAAAGAGCTTAATAATTTTCTTTAGTGTGATTTATTGTTTTCTTCTTTTCTCTCAAAGAGGAAAACAACCAGTCAGTTTTGTTTAGAGAGACTTTATAATTAGTTTTATTTGTTGTTTTTATTAATTTATTTTGGATATTTAAAATTCAGATACCAACTCTTATGGTAGCAGACTCTCAGTAAAGATGGGATTTAATGTGATGTCCTGAAGAAAGATGGAGTAAAGAATAAAAAATGTCTTTTACACACCTAGAACATCCTTTTTGCCTCTCCACACTGCCCCTGGTGGTCTGGAGTGAGTTTGTAGTGTTTTACAGAAGCTCTTTTTTTGTTTTGTTTTGTTGTTGTCCATCCAGTCTTTAAGCTTCGATTATTTTCCAAAGATGAATGGAGAAGTTTCAGATGTAATAATTAGAGGTGTGCCGATCGATCGGTCACCGATCATAATCGGGCCGATTTTCGTGAAAAAGTGCATGATCGGTGATCGGCGATCATTGGCTCTTTTACCGATACCGATCACCTGCTTCTCATTTCCAGCCTGCCTGTGCAGCTGGTCTCCTCTTTCCTTCACTGTGCAAACGCGCAGCAACAAATCCTAAGCGATGTGGAACTATAACGCACTGAGTGAATGGGGAAGTTTGCTGCGTGTTGCTGCGGAAAATTGAAGCACGTCAAAATGCATCAACACAACGAAGCTAATACGACATAAAAACAGTGCCATACTTGAGGAGTTTGGCTACATCGAGGCTCACTGCAGTAAAAAAGACATACGGAGGATCAGACAGCAGGTAAAGCAGCGCACAGCTACAAACACTCACCCGGATTAGCATGACGGTCAGAAAGCTAAACAAATAACCCGCAAAATTATTTAAATCTTCGAGCTGCGATGTCAGACGCTGGTTCTGCTCTCCTGTTGAACCGCTGCTACGCTACAGGTAGTAATATTTCACAGACGGAGCTTCGCTTCTGCTCCACCTGGTAGTGACTCTCACACCGAATCTCTGCTTAAAGCTGCAGCATCTAACTTTAAAAAAATACATTTTACATGCATATTAAAACTTTCGCTGTCCTAACATGAGACAGATAATCTCTAGAAAAAATAATCGATCTCCTCCCTGTTCTGCATAATTACTCCGCTCAGTCAGAAACAGCCAATCAGAGCTAGCAGTAATCAGCTAGCCGCCATGCTATCAGGAAGTTTTCATTCAGTAAATCTGGATTGTTTATTGTAATGGATCCTGTTTTTGCCTTTGAATGTTAAGGTTTATACTTGAATTTTTTTTGGCAATGTTGAGAGGTTTTATTTTGACTCTTTGCGTTATTTAGCCTCTTCAGAGCCTTCATATGTTATCAGTCTGTTAAAGGTAGTTTTATCAATAGCAGTACAATTTGCACAATGCCTGTTTTGTTTAGTTTTCTTCTTGGAAAAAGTTATTAAAAACAAGTTTTTGTCTAAATTAAGGTGAATTCATGGTTCCTTTTTCCACATAATGTAACCGGTAGTGCTTATGATAAAAACTAAATAAATAATAATTATGTGATCGGTATCGGTGTATTGGCCATCATGGGTGATCGGTATCGGTATCGGGAGGAAAAAACCTGATCGGCACATCTCTAGTAATAATGAAACATGGCGAAAGGAGTAAACCGTTCATTTTTATACTTTCCTGACAAACATGCGACTTTTCTGCCTCTGTGTGTGAGAATGTTTCTCTGCTGCTTTAAGACGAGTTTTATCAGCCCTTATACTGTATGTTAGTATTTATTCCTACCAGGAAAGTTGCTGTTTGGATGCATCAGCCTCTTATCATCAGTGTTAAATAATGAGTGTGGCTGTTTGTGTAGGAGTACGATGAGCTGGCGGAGATGCAGGTGAAGCTGGAGGAGAAGCTGCAGGAGCTGGAGGCCAACCCCCCCAGGTGAGACGCCTCTCACTGCTGCTCACTCTGGTTAAACTTTTTCATTTATCAGTCATGTAACTTCATGTTTTTACTGCTGTATCCTAGTTTATCAGTAGTTTAACGTTGGCAGCAGCGTTGTTGGAATGCAGTCGCCTCTACATCGTGTTTCTCCTTCTTTCCCACAGCGATGTTTACCTTTCATCCCGGGATCGGCAGATCCTAGACTGGCACTTTGCCAACCTGGAGTTTGCCAACGCCACTCCCCTCTCCACCCTGTCTCTGAAGCACTGGGATCAGGTAGCGACACGTCCAACCCGCCAGCTCTCTGGCGTTCCCAGGACTTTATCGGTGTGAGACTCTGCTCTGTGTCGCCTCCTCAGGACGACGACTTCGAGTTCACCGGCAGCCACCTGACGGTGCGGAACGGCTACTCGTGCGTCCCCGTGGCACTGGCCGAGGGTTTGGACATCAAGCTGAACACGGCGGTGCGGCAGGTCCGATACACGGCGTCCGGTACGTTCTGCCGCACAACAATCCGAAACAGGAAGTAGACTTCATCCAGATGTGCATTGAGAGGTTTCCATCTTGTCCCGCTGCAGGATGTGAGGTCATCGCCGTCAACACGCGCTCCACCACGCAGACCTTCATATATAAGTGCGACGCCGTCCTGTGCACGCTGCCGCTGGGCGTGCTGAAGCAGCAGCCGCCCGCCGTCCAGTTTGTCCCGCCGCTGCCGGAGTGGAAGACCTCGGCCATTCAGAGGATGGGCTTTGGGAACCTCAACAAGGTCAGATGTCCCAGCAGTCCATGTGATCACAGAACATCACATGGTTTATTTGCACTGATGCATAAATGTGAGTTTATTGCAAATCTTCTGCAAAAATGGTGAAAAGCAACAAGTTCATGTGATGCCAAGTCCCACCTGCAGGGGGCAAATTGTACCCAATCTGTCTGCTAATGTTTTTTACTCTTTTTAGAAAAATTATTGCAAATTCTCTTTAAATATTTCTAAAAGGTTACACAAACCATAACCAAATATTTATTTTAGAAAAAAAAAACATTTAGCTTCATAAATATTTAATTAAATATTTAGTTTTCAAACTAAATGGTTAGCTAGCTCTGAGCTAAGTAGCTTAGCTTGAAACTAAATATTTTGTAATGCTGACAAAATATGTAGCTTCAAAGTAAATGGTTTAGAAACTAAATATTTGTTGACGTCAGTTTTATTTATGAAGCATTTAAAACCAGATGTTAACTGCACCAAAGTGCTGCACAGTATTCATAAAACAGAAATTAAAACAGACAGGGCAAGTAAATCACAAAGTCAGGCCTTATGGAAAAACTAAAGAATAAAAATGAGTTTTAAGAAGTGAGTTAAAGTGTTCCAGATCTAATGTGAAACGGCAAGTTGAATTGTACGTGCAATATTTAGCTCTCTAAATATTTAATGAGCAGTTTAACTACTTCCCTCTGTGTCTTTTTATAAACATGTTGCTCTTTTTGAAACCCTGCAGCAGTTTGACCCCAGCAGGGATCCGTGTAGGAATGAGGATGGAAGAGATGGAGCCCATATTCACCAGTTTAAATTGATAAAGTTGTTTTTAAAATACGATCAAGTATGTTAAATTAATAAAGAAGTGAGTTATTGTTGTGATGCGTTTTGCAGTTTTTTGAGTTCTTTTTTTACAGTGAAACTAGTAACTTAGTTTTCCTCCATGATCCGGGCCCGGAGTAGAGCAGGACTGGTTCTGGTTCTGGTTCTGGTCTGAGGCAGATCTGTAATCTGCTGCTCATTCTGCATCACTGCTGTCCTTCCTGCTCCGGCTCCAGTCGCTGCTGCAGCAGAGAGTGCTGCATTATTATGCAATCCGAGCTGCTTGCTCCTGGTTTCCCCAGCAGAGGGAGCTCTTCTCTGCTCTGCTGCAGGAATAAACCTGTTTTAAATGAAGTTTTTGTTGTTTTGTGGCTTGTGTGTGCTGGAAGGTGGTGCTGTGCTTCGACCGGGTCTTCTGGGATCCGAGCGTCAACCTGTTTGGTCATGTCGGCTCCACCACCGCCAGCCGGGGCGAACTCTTCCTCTTCTGGAACCTCTACAAAGGTGAGATGAGATCATGTTCTCGCTCTGCAGGCTGCTGACGTTCTGTGTTCACCTGAAACCGACCGCTCCTCCCGCAGCGCCCATCCTGCTGGCCCTGATGGCCGGAGAGGCGGCCGGCATCATGGAGAACATCAGCGACGACGTCATCGTCGGGCGCTGCCTCGCCATTCTCAAAGGGATATTTGGGAGCAGCGCCGTGCCTCAGGTAGAGACGCCGCCATTTTACACAGAGCGGGAAAAAAAGTGAAAATTTGCAAGAGGATTCAGATGAAACGCAAAAATTTTCCAGAAAAAAATGTGAAAATTTGCAAGAAATAAAACAAAAAATCATTAACTGCAGAAATTTTATTTGGTTTCAACTTTTGAAACTCCAAATTTTCAATTTTTTTTTCTGAGATTATTCTCAAAATTTTAGTTTTTTCTAAGAAATTTTTGACTTTGAAACTTACAAATTTCCAGATTATTTTCTATAACACGTCTCACATTAATGTCAATTTCTGAGTTTATTTTAGCAAATTTTCTACTTTTCAACCCCAGAAATGTCACATTTTTTTCTAGAATATTGATATTAATATGAAAATTGTTGCATTTTTTTATTAGCATGTTTTTAACTTTTAGTTGAGTTCTAGTAGTACATTTTTACTTTTTAAACTAAAACAATTCCAATTTTTTTTTGGTCTACAAAATTTGTGCAATTAATCTAAAAATTTCTATTAATTTTTTCGACTTTGGAAGCTCAGAAATTTCCACTTTTCTTTTTTTTTTTTTTTTTTTTTGGTAAATTTATGCCAAAAATCTTCCTCCTTTTTCTGTTTTCCATCTATATTGGCCCTTATGTGCCTCCATAGGCAGGACTTTCAGTTTTCCCTCCTTCCTATTCATATGTGACTTTATTTCCTGAGGAATTTGTTCCTGAATGGACCCTCAGAACCAGAACCGCGGTCGTGCCTCTCAGACCGAGCCGGGTCCAAACCGCCGTCATTACGACTCATTTGCTTCTGGTTTCAAGTGGGAGGAAGGAATGCGCATGAAGGCCGGCGCTGGAGCTGCTCCCCGTCCAGCTGTTCGCCGCTGCCTGCATCATGGAAAGTCTTTAAACTGTTGTTGTTGTTGTCTGTTGCCATGGCAGCCGAAGGAGACGGTGGTGACGCGGTGGCGGGCCGACCCCTGGGCCAGGGGCTCGTACTCGTACGTGGCGGCCGGCTCTTCGGGTAACGACTACGACCTGATGGCCCAGCCCATCACGCCCGGCCCGGCCATCCCAGGAGCCTCACAGGTGGGAGGGGGCGTGGCTTACTGGGAGTACTGGGAGAGGGAGGGGTGGCATCCCAGCAGTTAATAACCAGCAGATGTTTGCCAGCTGTTGGGATGTTGCCATGCCGATTACTGTGAACAAGGCGAATTTTTATGTTCTCACTTAAAACTACCAAACTGAAGTATTCACACTCTTTCAACTTGTCCCGTTTTCTGAAGTTAAAACCACAAAACGTCACATTTATTAGGATTTTATCAGAACTGAATCAATTAATTGTGATTAGATTATTTTTTAAATAATCTTCAGTAATCGATTAATCGTTAACTGGAGCATGACAAACTCAAAGAAAACAGTATTTGCCAAACCTGTACAAATATTCTCATACATTTTAAATTAAAAGGAATGTTGTTGCGTTTTAGGCAATAAAATGTTTATTTTCTCTTTTAAAAAAGGAATCAAATTGTTTATTTGTATTTTGCTATGTTTTTCTATTAGTTTGTAAATAAAGGCTCAGGTGTTTAAATGAAAAATGTTCCAATTTTTTAAATCTGAATAATCATCAGAATAATTGATTCAAGGTTTAGATTGAAAAATATTCATGTTAGGACGGCCTAGTCAAATCCAGGCCTAAATCCACCTGAAAACAGACTCAAAAACTGACGTCCAATCTGATGTTTTACAGCTAGAATCCCAAACGATTGATGGGGAGATCTGATTACAACAAATAATCAGCCCATTTTTCCTTTAATGTTCATATTCACACCTGAAACGGATCTGAACCTCCGACCCCATTTACCCAGAATGTCTGAAAACCACCTGGTCATGTTAGACCAGCAGGTTTGGTCAACAACGTCACTGCTGCCAACTCAGCAACTTTTTAAGAAAATATAATCAGAATCAGGTTTTTGAAGATCTGCCAGAAATCTGCAATCGATGCCCTGCTAATTTCAAACTTCTGTCATTTTCCTCCCACTTCACAGCAATGAGCAACTTTGCTGTCTGTCACATTAAATATTATTGATTTATTGATTCTTCATTGATTGAACTCGTAAACGTTTCCCTCCTCAGCCCGTCCCTCGGCTCTTCTTCGCCGGCGAGCACACCATCAGAAACTACCCGGCCACCGTTCACGGCGCCCTGCTGAGCGGCCTGCGCGAGGCCGGCCGCATCGCCGACCAGTTCCTGGGCGCCATGTACACGCTGCCCCGACAGGCCACGCCCACCGCCACCACCAACCCTCAGCAGGCGCAGCCCGCCGCCGCCGTCTGAGGCGCCGCCGCGTAGCTCAAGCATTACGACAAAACCCAGCTGGGCTGAATATGAAGACTGTGAAATCACCCCAGAAGTTCATTTCTTTCAGGATTCTGGGATTCTGTTTGGTTCCTGCAGTTTGGACCCGTCTGAAATTTGATTTGATCGGTTTTCCAAGTCGGGATGAGAATGGAAAAGACTCATTATCTAAAAAAAGATCATTTTTATTGACATTCAGATAGTGACCTGTACTTAAACCTGGAGTTTGTGCTTTGAGTTACTGACAGAAACACTCACTGTAAAACCAAAAGAAAGGACATTTCACAGTTTATTTTTACACCAGAGCCAAGATCTAGCTTTAGTTTAGAACCAGAACAAACTTCCGTGAAGCAAAGAAGTTACTGATCACAAACTGATTTAAAGGAAAGGATGAGATAATTCACTCCAGGTTCTAAACTGTGGAATAGCCCTTTATAACAGATCTAGAAGCCAGCTTCAGTGATGTTTTTAATGTGTTTATGGAAAAACTGATTAGAACCCAACAAGATCTCATAAAAATAATGGAAATCATCCATTATTTAGAGTCTGGAAAAGCTCTTGTAGGAACCCTGAAGAATCCCGATTTATAGTAAATCCATCAGAAATAAAGCAGATAAATGGGATTGCTTGAGGTAAATATGATTCATTTTTGACCTTATGTATTTTTTTGTCTCCAAGTTGAACTCTGAACCTAAAATGTGAGGAAATTTCCAGCTGCACTGAAACTGAAGACTTTTCCTTCTGTTACACTAGAACATGTTGGAGCTGGAGCCGTTTGCCTTCAACCTGGAGCTTGGATCAGTTTGACTCTGAGCTGGAAAAAATGTGCTTTTGTTTAAAGAAATCAATTTTTGTTAACTTTTAAGTTTTTTTTTTGTTGAGACTTTTTTCTTTAAATATTAAATGTTTTTTTTTTTATAAAAAGGACCAACATTAAAGTGTCGTATTGTGGGATTTCTTAAAACACTGGTCTGTTTTGAGCCGCAGCGTGAAGTTAATTTTTCTGATTAACTGTTTTCTATAGATCAGTGAAGCAGAATGGTTTCTGGTGTCGCTTCATTTTGGGTGAAATGTGTCATTTACAAAAGAGGACATTTCACAGTTTATTTTTACACCAGAGTCAGAAATTTGGGTTAGCCTGTCAAAAGAAAAAACTGGGTGTTCATTTGTTGCCATATTTTTATGTTATTCGTTTGTAGATGTCGGTTTCAAACAAAATATTTAATTACCAAGTCAAAATTTCAGTTTGCAAGCTTGCAACATAAAAATTTGGCTTGCTATCTAAATAAATAGCTCTGGGCTAAGTATTAACTAGTTAGCTTGCTTATTAAATATTTATGAAGCTAAATAGTTTTGAATATCTTGCTAAATATTTAGTGCACAAGCTAGTAGTTTGGAGATAGTTTGCTTTTGTAGAGCTAAATTTAAGTTTAGCTTTGAGCTAGCCAAATTTACAAGCTAATGTTTAGCTAGCCCAGAGCTAAATAGACAGGTTGGCGCTCAAGTTAGCTTATTAAATATCTATAGATCTAAATATTAAGTACAAGTATTTAGCTCTGTTAAATGTTAGCTAGCTTGGAGCTAAACAGTTAGCTTGCTCATTACGTTTTTATGGGGCTAATTATTTAGCTCTGAGTTTGCCAAATATTTTATTTACAAGCTAAATAGTTCCAAGTTACAATTTCGCTTCAAACTAAATATTTAGGTCAAGAAGTCCGTTTCTGCCGTTTCACAGTTTTGTGGGAGTTTTTTCCCAGATGAGTGGAGCACAGCAGCATTCAGCTTCTCCATGTTTGGTTCTGGTCCTGCAGAGAATCATTTTCCTTCCGCTTTGGAATAAAATCCCAGTAAATGAGTCTGGTTTCCGGTCGGTGTGAATACTTCTGCACAGACAGGGAACATGATGTTCAGAAACAGGTTGGGCTGGGTTCCCTGGGAGCAGAAGATGATCAGCAGATTGAGGTGTAGCTGTTTTTAAGAGCGGCGTTATGTGCTGACTTGGCATTCCTCAGCAGCTTGTGGCTTTGCCTCTTTGAACCCGAACAATTTGCCTGCTTGCTTATTCTGCACGCAGTCAGCTGTTGTTCTCCCTCTCTCTCACACACACATGCATAAACGCTCCGATTCCGACAGTAAGCAGAAAAACAGAAGTGGACATAACACAGACGTGTTGCAAACAGGTTGGTTTTTTATTTTTATTAGAATACATATGGTCTGCTGTACAGCTGGCAGCTTTAAAGAGGCCTACATGCAGAGTGCGGTACGGGTAAAACATGCACATCGTTTAAATCTAAAGCTGAGAGGGGTAAAAAATAAAAAAAGCATCCTCATTCAGCCCACCTGGCTCCACTCAGATCCAGTAATAACTCAGAGAGTTTGTCTTGTTTAAAACTGAGGGAGAGGAGGGATCCAGTTAAAAATATCATCCTTTAATTCTCATTTCTTGTTAGATTATTTCGCAATTTACATTTATATACATATACATGTGTGAGGAGAGAAGGGATCTGAATGCTTTCATCAGATGTAAAAACCCTGAATTTCTGAGGGAAAGCAGAGTAGATCTGAGGCTGGAGAACCAAATGGTCCGTCTTTAACAGAAACAATCTGCTCTGATTAAAAACGCCACTTTCACTTTTAATAACAAACAAACAAACAAACAGCGAAAGCCTCTCTCCTCTCTGACCTGTGAGAAAACGCTCATGTTTAGCAACCAGAACACAAAACGGACTCTCCAGGAGTGTAAGAGCAACGACGAAGATAAAAAAAAAATCAAGATGGACAAATACTTAATATAGTTCAACAATAAGGCCCACTTTACAAAATTACACATTTCTCCTTAAATAAAATCTATCCAATATAGACTCAAAAATAACATTTTGTTTAACAAAGAAACAAAACCGGACACAGAAAACCCCTCAGAGTGAGCATCTCCCCTTTAATCCAGCATCTTGGAGACAGATCATCCGTCAGCATGGAGGGTTGGTAAATGTAAACCGTAAATACTGTGGAATGATTTTGGCACAAAGTTAAAAAACAAAAAAGAAACACAAATGATTATGATTCCTGTAGTTCTGCAGCAGTTTTCCCTGTTTTGTTTTTTTAGCAATGGTGAAAACACACAGCATGTCCGGAAAAGCAGGACGTTTTTCTGACCGTTACGTTGAGTTCCTGTCGGATTCCTTCAGGAAAAGTGGAGCGAAATGTCCTGACGTCAGCGCACAAAAACCTCCGCCTCACATTCCTGACACCCGGCATGAAACAGCAGCAGCTTCAGGGGATTTAATCCCAAACTGGAGCTTCAAAACATCCCAGCAGCCCGTCACCATGAGACCGGAACCGGTTCTGATCCAAAGGAACAGGAGTTCACATCCATCCGCAGGAAAACAATGACTCATTTTGGATTTGAAATGATCCGACTGGGTCTTAAAAACACTAAAATGTTACCACGTATTTTTAATTTCTGATGCAAATATTTTAGTAAACTAGAATTAGGCGAAAACTAACTTACAATAAACTTTTTAGCAAGAAAATAATTCTTTAATCTTGATTTAAAACGGTAATATTTCACATAAAACGTCTTGAAAAATGTTAAATAAGTACTTTTAAATAAATATTAAGGAATTATTTATTAAAAATCTCATATCTTGCTGAAAAGTTGCTTTTTTTGTTTTCTCAGTTCAATTGAACTAATATATTTCCACTAGAAACTAAAAAGTACTTTTGATTTTAGATTTTTGCAGTGAAAAACAAAACACTCAATGAAAAAATTGCTATAAGTTATTTTAAGAAAATGAAAAGTTTGAGTTTAGTTTCAAAATGCACTTATAAGCGCTTTCTAATCGTTCATCCAAATATTAGTGGAATCTTTTTAATCTGAGCTTTTCCGGTAAATTCAGATGAAAATGACAAAAGCAGATGATGAGGAACTTTATACGATGGCCAGACACTCGATCCGCTCGCGTGTTTAAATCAACGTCTCCCTCCCGCTTTTAGAAGCCCTGAGTCAAGACACAGAGACAGGATTAGACGCCGACCTCTGACCTTTCAGCCACGCCAGGAGCTGCTTCACACAGAGGGACCAGAAAAAGACTCTGGATGTCAGGAAAAAATACAAAGATAGAACGGCTCGACTGTAAAGTCAGCAACACGGCCACAAATCCAAAAATGGAAAAAACAAAACATGGCAACACGAGTTACACTGCAAAAACACAAAATCTTACCAAGTATTTTAGTGTACTTTTTAGTGCAAACATTTTGCTGCTTGAAATAAGATGAAATTAACTTACAAGTAACTTCTCAGCAATAAATATGTTTTATTTTAATTAGATAATTCCTTAATATTCATGAAACCATTCCAGTTTCAAAGGCAGATTATTTCACTTAATGACCTGGGAAAATTTTTTATTGTATATAAAATAATCTGCCAGTGGAACTAGAACTTTTTCATAAATATTAAGGAATTATTTAATTAAAATAAAAACATAGTTACTTGCAAGTTACTTGTATATTCATTTTGTCTTATTTTAATGGTACTAAGATGTTTTAATGTGAATCCTAACAGTTTGACTCGGGTGCATCGGGATGATCGGTTCAGAAACCATAAAGTGTCGTCGTGGCAACGGGCTGGGCTCCAACCGGACCAATCGGGCTGCAGCGTTTCATTTCATGGAGAACTCGCGTCGCTTCGTTTAATAAATCTGATCATTTCCGTCTGAATCCAGAACCGGTGTTCCGTTTGAAACTCCCTCTCCATGTTCATCGCGTTTCAGCGAGTTTTTCCCCACCTGACCCCGAGAAGGAACAGGAAGCGAATCACAAAAAAATAAACAAAAAAATAATAAAATGATCCCAATTTCGCCGATTGTTCCTTTAAGCAGCGTGCATACCGAGTCGCATGCCGAGTCGCAGCCTTCAAGTGCTTTTCTTTTTCTACTTACAGCCATGCAGCCAGCAGCCATTATGCGGCGCTGCTGGATCCTTCGCTGCGCTCCAGGTTGTTTGTATGCATGAGAAGAAGAGGAAGAAGAGTTGGGGCTGATGGAGTAACAGGATTCCTGCTTTTGGTCACATGGGAGGGAGGTGGTTTGGTTCTGCAGGACAATCCGGCGCAGAGTGTGGGGGGGAGAGGAGAAACATTATGACATCATAACACATCCAACAGGAAGTAGAAGAGGAAGCAGAGGCTGATCCAGAGGGATCCTCCAGTTCACTTGGCGCAGGTGATCGGGTGGCATGGCTGCTGGAAAGCTGGCTCAGAGCTGAACGGAGAGCTGCCGAGGAATAAATACAGCAACATTAGATTAAAATGCTTCAGATTAAAAATAATCTGAAATAATTTACAGACAAATAATTCAGCTCATTTGGTGACAATTATGGGAAAATATGTTTTATTTTGAGTAAACTTCCAGAAAATAATCTCCTGAAATAAAGATGATAATATTAATTAAACGGTAGTTTGGAGGAAATTATCACAGAAAAATATAAATTTAATGATGCAAAAATTAAATTTTCTGAGTTTTTCTCTTTAGCTTGACCTGAAGCTGCTTCACATTGAGATGATTTACTTTTAATTCATCTTAAAATCACAAACATCACGTAGTGCACAATTAAAAGAGGAGGAGATACAAATAATTTATGGCTTTTAAAGTTTTCATGAATAAAATCTGAAAAGTGTGGCATCCATTTCTATCCAGATCCTCTACTGATGCTGTGGGGAAAAAACATTTTTTGCAGCAACCTGATTGGTTAGAGCTGATGGGAAGATGGATGGAGTTAAATCCAGAAAGAAAAATGACCAACAATCATGATTTACACCAGAGGTCTTCAACATAGGGGCTGTGGCCCACAGGGGGGACGCAGAAGAGCTGCAGTAGGGTCATGAAATTTCTGATTGGATTTTTTAATTCTTTATTTTTTCAAACTTCAAGTTATGACTTTAAATACATATTAACATTAATTCAACATATAACAAAATAATAGGCATAAAATTATGTATTTCAGTCAAAAATATGTCAGCTTGTCTGTTCAGTTTGTTAAAAGTGCAAAAACATTGAAGACCCCTCAAAGGAGATGTCTGAATGACCTAGTCAAAGTTCAGATTGGTTTAAAGACTTATAAATATATATTTTCTCCGTCAAATCTGACCAATAAAACAACATTGATCCAGTTTGTAGCTTTAAAGTGACGAAATGTGAAAAAGTTTTTCAAAGTTTTTAAAAGTTCAACATTTCTGAACCGTCTAGAAGTAAATCTCCTCTGACCTGCTTCCAGCCTAGCGATGCTCCGACTGACAGTGGCTCCAGGTTCTGCTTCCTGCTCCGGTTCTCCCCTCCGTCCGGGTCGCCGGCGCCGGGCCTCGGCCGGACCACGGCTCCCCGCCTCGGGTCGCGGCGCCACCCGCCTTGGTCAGCCGGTCATAGGAGGCGCCAGGCTGCGGGTGGCGCCTCCAAGAAGCCGGGCTGCTGCACGGGTTCAGAGCCGGGTCCGGGGCATCTTTAGCCTGGAAGAAAGGAGGTCAGAGGTCAAAACACAGCCAGACTAAAGCTCTGGGTTCGTTGAAGCAGATTGGTGTGTTACGGGCAATGAAGCAGAATTAAAAGAATAAAAAAATGTTTGTTTTAAAGTAAAAAATCTGCAAGATAAAACTCAGAAATTTTCTAGAAAAAAGTGGACATTTCTGACTTTCAAAAGTCAAAAAGTTTACACTTAGTCAGAAATTTCAAACTTTCTAGAAATTTCCAGATTTTTTTTCTGCAACTAATTAGAAGATTTTCTTATTTTTTTCTGAGATTAATAAAAGAAAAGTTGTATTTTCTTTCTGTGAAAATTTCCACTTCAAATCCAGAAATGTTCTTGTTTTTTCTAGACATTTTTTTGACTAATCTGAAACAGTTTTTCTTCTAAAACTTGTAGAGCTCAGAAATGTCTGTTTTTTGTAGGAAGTTTTCTCCTGTGTTTTCTCTGAATGGCCCTGATGCGCCATGTTTATGGAACATAAACGGCCTGTATAGAACAAGGAGAGATCAGTCTTTAATGTGTGGTTTTGTTTAAGCGGATTGGAACATAAACAGATCCGTATTTTCTCCTCCAGTTGGGATGTTTCTCATATGTGGCTATTAAACACAAGCTGCTTGGTGTGCGACACAGAAAGTCTGCCAGGGGAAAAATTCCCAACCAAAAACCCCAAACATACCCCAAGCTGAGAGATTTATAATTTTGGTGGGCTGACTAGAAAATAAAGCCCAAGTTACTAGCTTGCGGCTGCAGCCTCGGCACGTTCCCCGCTCGTCGCCCTGGTAACCCCGGTAACCCCGGTAACCCCGGTGCAGGAAGATGACGGTGCAGTTCCAGCAGCCCGCTCCTGTAATTTCAGCTTTTAAAAAAAGCACCATAATTAGTGAAAGTTGTTGGCCTGGAGCTGCCGCCGCCGTTTTAGAGCGAGTTCTAACTAATTGGCTCTAATGGAGCCCCGCTGGCCGGCCATTCCCGGTCTCCATGGCAACAGACAGGAAGCGAGTCACCGGCCAGCACCGCCGAGCGGAGTGCTCAGCGTGGTCACTTCCTGCTGCAGACGCCGAGGGAGGAAATGGGCATTTTCTCCTTCTTTGGTCACCAAAAGTTGGTAAAACGTCTTAGAAAATCGCTGAACGGACAACCTGAAGGTGATTTGTGCTCCGGAAAAGTTTCTACACCTTTCATCACAAACTTCAGCCCGTTTATGTCAGACTCAGAAATTTACAAGCCATTTTCTAGCAGATTTTAGACTTTTTTCTTTCTGTATTCATGAAGGAGAAGAAAATAAGTGTGGCAGGCACATGTACTCAGTCTCTCTTAATCCAATAAATAAAATCCAGTTGCTGCCAGAAATCAGCTCCTATGTGTTGGAAAACTAGCATTTTTCAACATCCTGAACACAACATCCTACAGTTTAACATGGTGATGGCAGCATAATGCTGCTGTTATACAATATGTTATTGTATAACAGTGACATATAAACAAACAGATAAAGGTTCGGACGGATCCAAAAGTCTGGAAAGGTCAACATTAAGAGATTCACCTTCACTGATATTTTAGGGAATCAGCTCTTCTGTCTGCTTGGTGAAAATGAAACCAGATGCAGTTAAAGGAAATAAACATTAAATTAAAGAAGAGAATAAAGCAGCAACACAGTTAAATCTGAGGCTGTTAGCAGAATCACTGACTTTCTGACCAAATCCGACTCAAACTCTGGTGTTTATCAGAACTGAATTAGTTTCCTGCAGCCTGAATGGAGACGAGCTCCTGTTAAATAAATCACTCTCTGCTCCAACCGGTTCTCCTCCTCTACACCGGTGTTAAGGAATGGTGTGGCGCTGCCAACCCAAACTCTTAAATCAGCCTCAGCGCGCTGCGCACGGCGGGTGAAACGTCACACCGAGGCGACTTCTGCTCCGTCTTCCTGCCCCGATCATCCAACATGGCGGCTCTGACCGGCATCCTGCAGCGAGGACTTCACACGCCGCTTTGCTGCGTTTCAGTTCAGCGGATCAGGATGTTTTTGGGATCTGAGGTCTGCCAAACATTTATGTCCTGACTGAGGTGGGGAAGGTTGAGTGGAAGGAAAAAGTGCATCAGCGTTTATAGAACAGTGAGGCTAAACTTATTCAGGAGTTTGAGGTTATATCTGATATCAGAAGAAAATATTTAGCTTTTTTAAGCTGCATTAAAACAATAATCACTTGATTAACTTCAAGTTATTTATGGAAACAAATATCCAGCATAGATGATGAGGTTTGCCTTTCAGGACAGAAAGCTAGCAGACAAAAAATCCAAAGAGAAAGAATTTCGAAATAAAGGAAATAAATCCTCAAAAAATCTTTTCCTATCTGTTTTTACAATCAGATTAAATTTACACATTTTAAAAACTCTGGGAAATTCTTCACCGACCAGCCAAGATGGAGATGAATCAATATTAATCCAGATGTAAGCTGCGATCAGTCCGCCTGCACTGCCTCCTACAGACCGACTGATTAACTGATCACACATTATTGATCCACGATCAGCTGATTCCAGATTTTTTCTGGGCTCAGCAGCTCACATGATGGATCAATTCTGCAGATTAACATGTTTTTCTGTTAAAAAAAAATTAACTAAGAATATGTTAAAGCCACAACTAATGATTATTTTAATAAAATATTATTCTGACAATCGATTAATCAGATTAATTGATTATTCTGATGATTAATTAAAAATGGCCCTAGTATGCTAATTTTTTGTTTGGCAATTTAAAATATATTTATTCATTAGAAATACATTAAAATATGCAAATACATGTGATTTAATTAATTTTTAAATAAGAACATAAACATTTTATTCCCTAAAATGCAATAGCAGCACTCCGTTAGGTAACCCTTGGTCATTTGTAGCGCTATTTAGAGTAAATATGTTAGTTTAAATAGTGTGAAAAGCTCAGCTCTTTCTGCTTGATGTAATATTAAAACTGTTTAATGAAACTTATTATTTTACAGAATTTGAACCAGGTGAAGCTAAAACTGCCACTTGGGGATTTTTAGTGACATCTGAATAATCAAACATGTATGGATTTAATTATTATACTGTCTTTTCACCAATTCAAAATCTGTATTACTTTGTAATTTGACACCATGAAATTGGGCCTCTGTCTCTTTAAGAAGCTCCTGCTCTTTCTGAAGCTCTGCCTTCAGGAAGTCATCCAACATGGCTCCTCTATTAACCCATCAACCACGTTTTTACCAGAGTTTCTCTGAAAAATAGCTCCTAAAGGACAGTAGTTCCACCAGGTGTTTGCTAATTGCTGCTAGCTAGTCTGAAGGAGCTGAGAGGGGGAGGAGCTAAGTCTCAGAGGCGGGGCTAGGTTCACTCAGGCGTTTGCCATTTGGTCAACTTGTTTGAAACTTCAGGTGGAACTTCAGGTGGATACATGGCACCCGGTTATTTCATATAACCGGGTGCCATGTATTTCTCCTTTTAAACAGTTAATATTGTACATTGTCTCTTTAAATACACAAATTGAGCATCTCTCAACAAAACAAATGCACACCACATTTTCCAGATTTACATTTGTCTTAAAGTAATTTAAAGTTTAATAATTTGTACTTTCTTTAGCAGGTTCTGCAGGAAGATGCAGCAACACACCAATGTTCCAGGTCTGGTTCTGATCCAGGAAGTGGAGACAGCGAGTCCCTTTGTGATGCTGCTTGAATAATGACTTTAGCCTAATAGCATGTGTCATAACTCTGAGTTTTTGGACACTTCTGCTTGGTTTTTACTTCTTTTTAGATGCCAAAACACAGCAAAGCAAAGCAGAACCTTAAAAATCAGGACAAATTAACCAAGTTGACCTATGAGCAGCGGGTTTTAACACAAACTCAAACCTTAGCAGCAGTTCTGTGAACATCCAGAGGTACGTTTGTGTAAAACAGCACGATACCGTCAATTTATAGCGCTTTTAAACTGCAACGGTCAATTTTTTCTTCTCCTTGAGGGTTTGAACCTTCTTTTCCCACAGTTGGTGTCTGTTTTTTTTTACTTCCTTCCTTTCTACTGTGCCCCACCCTTCTCCCTTCTCTCTTTGTGCACTGAGGCAGCGGGAGGGAAGCCTGCAGAAACTGTTTCTGAAGTCGCAGAACTCTGGCATGGAGGAAGAAAGACACAAACCGCTTCTTCTGGATGGATCCAGAAAAAAATTCACATCTGATTGGAGATTAACTTCAATCACATGTTAAAGAGAAACAGCTCTAGTGAAATAATTGCTGATTTAGAAATCATCTTAAGGTGCTTGGAAAAGATCTTTATTGTGCAAAAAAATCTAAAACTACTTGGACAATATGATTTACAGTATTCACCTTCCCTTCTGGATTAATAAAGTATTTTTGAATTTAATTGAGTCATTTGGCTGACATTTGACAAAAGAACCGCAGCAGCTGAAAATGTAACCATCTATTTTAGCTAGCGCTAGTTTTTAAGCTAATTTTAGTTAATGCACTGCTGCTAGCGTTCTACATGTAGTGAATGTAATGCTCTGTGTTTAATGTTAGCCAACATGCTACTGTTAACATTTTAACTAGCATGTTAGTAAATTTTAGCTTATAGGCTGTGGCTTCAGTATCAGATGGAGTATGCTAATGTTAGCCCATATGTTACTATTAAGCTACTAAAAAGCTATCATTAGCTTTTTAGCTCATTTTGGTTTATATACTGCTGTTAGCATCACATCGTACATAAAGGAAATTAATGCTAACCTATATGATAGGCTTCACTAAATGGGAAAGAAATAGAGTGGAGGCAGAATTTAGTGGTTGGAGGATTTCTCTTTTGTGTTTGGCTAATGACTACGAGCCATTTTTCCTGCTAGCGCTAGCCTACCCAGTGTTTGTTTTGTTGCATTTACCCAGAATGCCCTGTGCTGTAGTCCATTTCCTGCTTTTGGAGCGGTCTGCGGTCCGCTTGGCGTTCACATAAGCATTCAAACCGAACCAGAGTTCACTTCAACAGAACCCAGGCCGAGGTTTGTAGGCGGACCACAGTTCGTTGTTTTGGTCAGAGCTCGATTACACACCTCGGCAAACGAACCGGACTCTAGACAAACTAATCCGGTTTAATGTAACAAAGTTGGTGAGAATGCAAGTTGAAATCGGCTAAAACTAAGATGATGGGATCAGACCGGTAATGGTATTCATTCGCTTCATTAGTTCAGTCTAGAGGATGTGAAACAATTAAACATTCATTTTCAAATTAATATGAAAGTTTGTTGTCCTACCAGTGGTGCCTGGGAGTACGACCGGCTCCAGGACTGGGAGGTAACTGGTGCGTGGGGAATGGTCCTTCCCAGAATTCCTGCTTCTGTAACTGGAGACTCGGACCTCCGGTCTCGGCGGAGCATCAGTTCTTCTGCTTCCTTAGCGCTTGTCGCGCTGTTGTAACGCCGCATGTAGGCCTGGGACGGACAGCAGGAGGTTACTCGGTTGCTGTGCATTCTGGGTAAAGAGACTGGCTTGTTCTCACCTCTGCTGGTTTAGTTCCTTTCTGCGGCGCTGCGTTGTTCACAGCTTCCTCCGAGTCAAAGGTGGTCGCCCGGTACGCCCTCCATGTTGTCGCCGTCTCTGCTTCGTCTTCGGACCCGACGTCCATCAGCGCCTTGCTAGCCTTGTTCTTCCAGGTGCTCCTCACGGTCACGTTCTTCGTGTCTGATGATGCGTCTTCCGCGGAGAGCTCGGTTTGCCTCTGGCTCCTCCAGCTGGTCACCATTGCCGTGCTGCTGCCGCTCTCGAAGCCCGACTCCGTGTCGTTGAAGTCTGAGGACCGGCGCTGGCCGCCGCGCTGGTGGCTCACATGGCTGCTGGAGGCGCTGTGGAGTTTGGTCTTCGTCGGCACGTCACTGCGCTCATCGTCGCCACAGTCCTGGTCTTGGCACGGCCGCAAGGCAATTTCACTCTTAGGGATGGAAATCTCATACGGGACGGAAATGCTGCCGCGGTGGTCACTGCTGGGTCCTGGCCAGCAGCAGAGACACACAAATACCGTAAATGATGACAAATTATCTGTGTACTCATTTATTTCTGTTGTCAAAGACATAAACAGATTCAACTAATTAACACCAACACACTTTATATCACGTATATTTAAATTGATGTGTATTTGTGTATTTTTAATAATATTTTGATAATACATAAAAAAATATATTTTTCATAAATACTATTTAATATACAACAAGAACAATAAGTAGCATTAATAATGATCTCATTACTAACATATAATTTAATGCTAATTAGTATAAGATAAAAAAATAGTAATACATTATTATTATTATTATTACTATTATTATTAGCAGAAGTAGTAGTAATAATAAGGATCATAATATTGATAGCATATATTACAAGAATAAAATGCAATACTTTTATTGATATCGTTTAAACAACTAATAATCCTATAAATAATCACATATACCATTATTATAACACTATACATTTTTGGAATAATAATGCTAATAAAACAAATAAAAATACTTTGTAATAAGAATTACATCATCATTATTATCATTATAAGTTATTAAAATGGTGGCTGTTATTATGTCGATCATACTTTCTGCACCTACCTATGACGAAGTTGCTGGTCGACGTGTGGCGCTCCTTCACCGGCATCGGCTCGCTGGATAAGCTGCTGCTGCGGCTGCTGGTTCTGGAGGAACTCGGATCACTGGGGTAGATGGTGATGCTGCTGGTCATTTTGCTGCTGCTGCTCACAATCGGCTTGGTGGAGATCTTGGGTTTGCCGTTTGTTGACAAGGACTCTGAAATCATGACTTCCTTCCTGTCGATCTCAACAATCGCGGGCTTGATGACGGCCTTTGACCTCAGCGCCTCCCGGGGGCTGCAGACTCTCTGGATCTCGATGGACGACGGTGTTTGGACGGGAGTGTGGCGGCCTCCTCCGTCGGCCGGCTGCGCCCTGCTGAACAAGTCCTCGTCGAAGGAGCTCCTGGAGGAAGACCCCTCCGACTGCGAGTCGTGGACGTGAGGGTATCTGGTGTACCTGGAGCTGGTCGACCTGCTGCTCACCGACGCGCTAATCGTCTCAGCTACAGGTTCCACTTCTGAGGGTCTTGAGCCAGTGGATTCGGTCTCGGATGCAGATGAATGGCTGTCTGAGCCGAGGTCGTTGGGCAGCAGCGGAGTGATGTGAGATCTGTAGGCCGTGTACGACCCGTTGGCTTTGGACGCCAAAGACTCCTGAACGGTGTCTGTTGGTTCCTGATCAGAGGCGGACACCGCCTCCTTCTCCGCTGCAGACACGTTGTTCACGCAAACACTCTCTGGCACAGCGTCAGAGTTGTTCGACTCAGTGTCACTGCCTCCGTACGCTTTAGAGAACCTCTCTCTGTTCTTCGCCTCGGCGTCCGTCTGCTTGAACGGCGACCTCTGAGGCTTCGGTTCATTAGCAGCTGGAGGGTAGCGGCTCAGGACGGACGCCTTCTTAACTTCGGAGGTATGCGAGGCTCCTTTAGGACGTTCCTCAGCGAATCGAGACGTGACTCCGTTGTCTGAAGAAACGGTAGCAGATGTGGTTTTGGGAGTCCGTCTGTTCCTCAGAGCAGGACTCAGAGGCCGCTTTGTCATCTTTGGGGAACTCTCGCCTTTGCCCCTCAGCATGGTTTCTCTCCTGTGCTGAGGGGAAAGCTCCCGGACCCGGTGCTTTGGAGAGCCTGGCTCTGTAAACGCTGCAGAACTTTTAAATTTGGGCTTCTCTTGCCTGAAGCCTGTCGATACCGCCTCCTCGTTCTCAGCTTTGCCATTCTCCAGGACCTTCGCGGGATTTCCATTGCCGTGTTTTTCGACATGCCCGATTCCTTTACCCCCAATCCCAGCTTTTCCACACAGCTGCATCCGGAGCTGCTCCACCTGTTCGCTCAGTTGGCGAGATCGCCTTTGCTCCACCTGAAACTTCTCGTGAAGCTCTCCGTTCTGGAACTGGGTGTTCTTCAGATCCTCCTCCACTGCCTCCATCTGCTTGAGGCGGTTCTTCAGCTTCTCCACTTCCTGAGTCAGCTCCTTTACTTTGTTGTCTTCCTCCTGTGAGCCCTTCTTGATCTCAGACTTGTTGATGATGCCTAGCTTCTCATCTGCTAGCTTCAGGTAGTCAAGGTTTTTCTTCCCTGACAGTTTACTTGTGAAGAGCGCGGTGGAAGAAAGTTCGTCCTCAATTCTTGAGCTCATGAAGTCTGAACGATCTGTACTTTTTCTTTCCTCTGAAAGCTTCTGAATGATCTTCTCATCCTCTCTTTGCTTCTCCAGCAGCTTCTTCCGCTCGCTGACAAATGCCTGAGTGAAGGCCTTGAGCTTCTCCAGCTCTTTCGCCAGCGCCTGCTCTGCCTTGTCCAGCTTCGTCTCGGAGCCTTCGACTTCTTTCAAGCGCGCTCTGAGCGTCTCCAACTCTGAGGAGAGCTTCTTGGTCAGGTTCTTCTCCTCGTTGAGACTCAGGCACAGTTGGCTGCAGTCAGACTTGCTTTTAGCAAAAGCTTCCTCCAGTTTCTCCAGTTCAGCCATCCTCCGCTGAAGATGCTCGATCTCGCCCTTCAGCTCCTTGGTGAGGTTTTCCTCCTCTTCCAGTTTCTCACGGACTGTGCGGCAGAGGTCCTCTGCTTTGCGTACCTCCTCATCCTTGCCCTGGATCTTCAGCAGACGTTTCCGTAGCGCCTCCACGTCACCCAACAGGGACGAGTTGCTGCCTTCTGCTTGGATGATCTTGTCCTGCAGAGGAGGGAATCATTAATCATTTCTGTCCTAAAACAAAATCTCCAATTTGTCCCTGCCTTCATCTACCATTTATCAACCATTTCAGACTCATTGAATGAGCAACAGAGTTATTTTCAGGTTGGGTTTGAAGACTAGAGTTCAAATTCATCAGTGGATATTCTGTCGTTAAGTTAGCTTGAAACAGCTAAGCTACATACAAAAAAATCCATATTTATTAATTTAAATGACAAAAGGTTCCACTGAAAAATATTTCTGGCCCCATGTTGATCTTGAAAACTAATGCTTTCCTTTAAGTGCAGATTTCATTTTGGGCAACTAGCCAACAGTTTTCTTATTTTTGGTTGTCCACTAGGGGGCTCCACTGTTGCCAAGGCAGCAAAATTTTACGTTTTTCAGGTAAAGTTGCTACAGAGATAAAAGTTGTGTAGATGTGTGTCACATGTCACACATCTACACAACTTTAAGGAAATTTAATATTTTCTTAAGTGACTTTAGGAGATAAAAAACAAATAAAATGTGAACACAAACATAATAAATACTTAATGATAATCATTTTAATCAATAAATAATAATCAATAATAAACTACTATTACTACTGTTGTTGATAATCTGCATCAGTGATATTTTTACTAATGATATTTACTTATTCATCAATATTTTAATAACATTATTATTTTCAATTTTCGGCAATATTTAAATATGCATTATTACTATTTATAATATGCATTATTTTATTACTACCAATATTTTTAATAAAATTATGAATATGTTTTAGAAATATTTTAATAATTTTATTACTAGCATTTTAATAAAAATGATAATTTACATGTTAATTTCAGCAATATTTAAATTATTGTGAAAATTCTGATATATTCTACAAAATTTGTCATCAGCAATATTATATGTAATAATTATATCATCATTAATATCAGCTATATTAATATTAATATTGAATTAATATTATCAATAGTATTTATTCTTGTGTAAAAAAATAAAACTGTGGATGAATTAAAAAAATTCACTTTTGAAGAGTTAAAATCCCCAAATACTATCGTTAGCAGCAGTATGGATATTTCAGGGTAAAGTAGTTTTCACAAACCGTCTTGATGAAAATGAAAAACAATATTTGAATAACATTTTTACAGCAGTTTTGAGGAAACAGACCATTTTCTTCCTTTGGGTCTCGATTGGGAGTTTTCTTTAAAAATGTTTTTAATCCGACATGGCAGAAAAACTAATAATCCACCAAAATTAACCCTGGAGGCAACTGATCCATTTCTGGGTCTAATAATTATCATAAGCAAATTCATCTTGACATTAATTTAAAGTAAATTGTTGTAATAATTTGGTTCTGATCCCTGTAAGCTCAACCCAAACTGTTAAAGTCGTGATGCGCAGCGCCACCAACCTGCAGGTCGAGCAGCTCGTCCTCAGACTTCTGCAGCTTGTTGGTCGCTTCTTCCAGTTCGTCCAGCCTCCTGCCAAGACTCTGCAGCTTGTGCCGTAAGTGGCGGTGCGTCATGTCTTTATGATCCGACATGGCTGCTAACTTCAGATCGGATTCTTTTCTCTCTGTTTTCGACGTCCAGGTTATTTGAAAACAGCGTTTTGAGACTTCCACATCTGTGTGGCAGTGATAGCAGGACCTCAAAGCGCTCTCCTGGTCCTCTTGTCAGCCTGACTGGTTGCGGTTGTTTAGGTCTCCGAAATTGCCTCTAAATGGTGTTTAGCAGACAAATCTGTCATCTGTAGGAGAGAAGGACAGGAAATGACACTAATTAGTCATCCGTGATTTGTCAATGTCAGTTGCTGTTCCCAAAAGTAGCAAGAAAGACAGAAAAATGAGTCAAGAGTTGCTGATTACACCCATTTTACACAGTAAAAACATAAAAAAAACACTCAAATAAATTTACTCTTCAACTGAAAAAGTTTGTTTCATCCTCCAAGTTAGTCAAGCAGCTGATTCATTGGCTGAATCAAGAAAAATGTTTCATGTGAGCAGAGATAAAACAGCTGGATAAACAATTCATTATTAATTTCAGTGTGGATTTCATGTGTTTATTAATGCTGCCTTAGAGATCGCTGCAGTCGAAGCTATCAGTGGTTCAGGACTTCAAACTTCATTACATTGAGTGAGTTAATTACAGATAGTCCTTTTATGGGCATTTTTCCTTCAATTTCTTCCCACTAAGCTACATAAAAAAGCCTAAAAATGTTTTAAAATGTCCCATTTTCCCATGATGTTCTGATAGAACAGTCGGTCTGATAATTTCATGTTCTTATTATGAATCTGTTATAAAAACTAGAAAACAGTCAGTTGTTTTTGCCTTGAAATGCAAAACACATGTAAGAAAATATGCAGCTTCACACATTTTTACCATCAGAATCAAATGATGCATTAATTTAATGCTCCGTTACACATTTTGAAAATGTGTCAGTCACTTATATTCATATCAAGAGTTACTTTTTACACTGAACATTAGTGCAATTTTCAAATCAGAAACTCTTTTTGCTACCAAGTTATTGAATTAATAGACATGAGCTCTACAAAAATATTTTTATAGTTTTTAATCTTATTTAGGTTCTTCAACCATCAGATTAAAGCAAAGTTCATCTTTCCAAAGTCTCAGGAACTCCTGATCATTCATGGAGATTTGTTTTAGAAATATGGACTGAGAACGCTGATATTAGCATTAGCGGCTACATGCTTAGCACTGAGATGCTAATTTAGGCTTGAAAAGCTTCTCTGATTGGCTCACTCCTTTTAGTACAACTTGAACACAACAGAAGTATTTTCAGATCCAATCAGATCCGTGCAGAAGCAGAAATTAACCTCCAGCGGGTTTGCTGCTGTTGGCAGATGTCGCTGGTGCGTCAGACTTATGGGTGTACCAGAAACGTGACAATAAAACGGTTCCAGCTTGGAACTTTTGTATGTAAAAGTAAAAAAGAAATTAATTGTGTTAAAATCAACGTAAATAATGAAAATTTACATGCTAAAGTCCCAACCATAATAAATAGAAAACTAAAACACTAATCATCAGTTTGTTGTGTTTGTTTTTTACTTATTATTAGGAAAGCCATGTGTAGAGGACAAAACAAGTCAGAAGTAAATTTGACATATTACAGATCTCAGAACAGACCATGAATGCTTTTATAAATAATGGCCCTTTTTAAAGGTGTATTAGAGAAACACTGAAGTGATTTGAAATGTTCAAACACTAATAATTTGTGTTGGAATCATCCAAACAGACCAAGGAAATTTCTCCAGCCCGTCTTTCACCTTGCCCGTCCTTTGTAGTAGGTTGTGTGTGTGTGTGTGTGTGTGTGTGTGTGTGTGTGTGTGTGTGTGTGTGTGTGTGTGTGTGTGTGTGTGTGTGTGTGTGTGCAGCTCTGTTGTCCCACATCGATCCCTTCTTCCTGCTGACAGCAGCACATCTCGACCCACCGCCCGGCTGCTGCTCCCTCAGGTCCGTCATTAAGAACCAGCAGATCACCAGGAAAGTCATGAATGCCACCAACATGGCCGCCCTGTCGGTCAGGGGGCGGGGTTAGTGGTTGCTACGGGTCACCACAGATCTCATGAATGATTCAGGTAGCAGGATCATCCCTCCCCCCATCAGTTTCTCACATTGACCACAGAGGAAGAAAGAAGGTCCATATCGACCCGATTGGAGGACGCCACATCTGGGCTCATCATCACTTATGTCCGCCCCCCGCCCCCCAACCCGACGGCCGGCTCCACGGCTCCTCTTCCTCCCGCTTTACAGCCTCACCATCCTGAAGCCTGAAGCCACAACACAGGAGGATCTGTGCAGCTTCCTTTGACGTCTCGCCGTAAATCTGCGTCTATATGAACCATGTGTGCAGAACTCTTTGACATGTCATTACGGTTCCTTTAAGATGGAATAATACACTTTCTATACTTTTATTTGGTGCGATGAAACCCAAAGCTGTCTCCCCACAGCTCATTAAAAGTCTTACTAGAAGTAAATATGCTTTGAACGTACACATGTCACCGGGTTGTTCTGGCTCAGTAACGCTGACATGCAGCAGATAAAGTCCTGGAGGAACAGAGGGAAGCAGCAGAAACACCTTCGCTCCGGAGGAATGCTCCGTGTTTTCCTCAGCCGGTTGCTGGGATCCACGACCGTCCCTGCGACTGATCCCAATCCAGCAGACTAAAAATACAGCATGAGATTCTCATAAATCCATCAAAGAGAGATTTGGTCAGTGGTGGAAAATATTTCAGCTCTTTGTGGCGGATCAGAATGAGGCTCGGGGAAAAACGCTGCCACTGAAAACTAAAGGGAGGGAAACGGTTTACCTGAGTTAGTACGCAGTAAAAGTAACATCATGACCAGCAGCTGTGGAGGCTTTGGGAAGCAAGTCATAAATCATCCTAAGAATTTATATTCGTACAAAAATCTGTTGAATGTTTGTTTTTCCCAGAGGCCCTTCTACTCTGACACACCTAAATAAAATTCAGTGCAATTCAATGCAAGGTAAATATTTAGCTTAGAGCTAAATATATAGCTTCCTAGCTAAAGATTCAACTTCACACTTAATATTTAGCTAACAAGCTAAAGATTTAACTTTAATACGAGGATAAACATTTAGCCTCATGCTAAATATTTAGCTGGAAAACTAAATATTTAGCTGGAAAACTAAATATTTAGCTGGAAAACTAAATATTTAGCTTAAAACTGAATATTTAGTTGAGTTAAATAGTTATGGAGCTAAACTTCTGCTTGCTTGAGCACCAAATTTCAAGTCTTTCCACATATTCTGAAAAGGCTTTAACTAGGCCATTCTGTCATCTCTGACCGTACGTTTATTGTCGCCGTGATGGAAGATGAACCTCCTCTGCGGTCTGAAATCACTTACAGCCTCCTCACAGCATAATGCTGCCACCACCATGTTTCACTGTGAGCTTGATGAAAACTTCTGCTTTTTTTTGTAGGCCGTAAATTTAAATTTTCATCCCGTCTGACCGCAGCGCGTTCCTCCACTGGGAATAAAACAGTCGATTAATCTAATGCTGTTTATCCGTCTCTGCTGCTTTCCTTTAATCTGAGAATAAAAGTCAAACATCTACAAGATGTGGCTGAAGTTTAGCAGAAAGGTTCTGTCAACCACTCCAGAGTTTCTTACAAACCCAAACACACACACACACACACACACACACCAAGGTTACAGCAGAAAGCATATAATTAAGGCTTCAGGCCTGACCGTTCCCCTTTAGTACATTTTGTTCTGTTCTGAGGAACAGCGGGGGGAGAAGACCCGCTCTCTTCTTGCACTTGACGTTAACTTGGTTTTGAGGCTCTTCTGCTTCATAAACACGATAAACAGTCCAATCAGAAAGCACATCTCCTTACAGGGAACGGGCCACAGGAACGGCCTTTATGCAAACGTACTGATGTGTGTGGATGGATGCTGGCGCAGCCTGAAACCACAAGATGGCGGAGACCTGAAGCTTGGCCCGCACTGTCCCGTTTTCCAAGATAAAGAAGGCCGGCGTCCTATAATGGTCGGTTTGCCGTTTCCTGTGCTGTCGTGTTGCCTTTTCCCGTTTCTAGCACTCTGTCAGTCTAGAAAAATGTCAACATGGAAGGTACGATTTCATTTCTGCAAAACTACGACTGAAAGTACAAAAAAGGATCAACAAAGAACAGAGCTGCGTTTTTCCTCGCAGATTCTGACTGAAAAGCTGCAGACATGACGGTTGAGCTGAATGTCGTCTGCAGGAGAAGAAGTTTTGTTTTACGGGAAAAAATGTTGAAGTGAACCAAATCGAACGACTGAGCAGAATCTGATGTTCACAGACGGTGGAAAGTTAGGAGAAGTCAAAAAATAAAAGAAATTATTTAAGCATGTCTGTCATTATTCAGAGTCAGATTTTCACCATGTATTCATGTCACAGTTTCAAGATAAATATCTGAATAGTAACCTCAATATTTAGTTTACAAAGTAATATTTAGTTTGAAGCTAAATTATTTAGCTTGCAATCAAAATCAGTAGGTCAGGATTTTTAAGGATGTGTGATCGGCCAGAAAACCGCAATCAGTGCACTGCTACAAAAAAAGAAGAGAAAAAAACTAAATAAAGGAAAATGTAGGAAAATAAAAGGAAAACAGATAAAACAAAAGCAAGAAAGGAAAGGAAGTAAAAAATTGGAAGAAAAAAAAGAGAAACAAGAATTTTTTTTTATTATTAATATTAAAAAAGAAGAACTGAAACAGGAAAATAAATCCAGCAAGAAAAACTAGAGAAATTGGTAAAAGGGGAAAGTTAAAAAAATTAAAAACAAAAAACAAACAAATGGGAAGAAAAGGAGAAAAAACTGGAGAGAGAATTGGAAAAAGGAAGAGAAAAAAGAAAGGAGTAAATAATATACAGTCTGACGCTCATCAGATATTTTTTGATAAATAGTTTGGTTGCTAAATGATGAAACAGAATTTTGTCCGACAACCTGATCAATAATCGAATCATCAGTGGATGTTTTGATTATTGTCTGGATTCGATTGATAAAAATCCAAAGTGCCTTCATGAAACTAAAGTAAATCTTAAATTTGAGCTCATGGATGTGCTGACAGCAGACCTTCCCCAACGATCCCAGAGCGAGCGATCTGCCCCGAGCAGAAACTCCGTGACCCGGTGAGCGGCTGGGCGGCGCTGCCCTCCGTACCTATTTAAAACTCCCAGCAGCCGCTCAAAGGCTCCAGCAGACATCAAACCCCGTCCGACTCGACCCGACCCGACTCAGGAGGCTGCGTCACACGATGAGCTGCCCCAGGAGGAATGCGAGAGCGTCACACTGATAAGAGAAAACACGGCGACACTCGTCAGAGTCAGCAGCACCGAGGGGCTGGGAGTGAAACCAGCAAACAGGAGATGCTGCAGCCGGCAGGACGGCTTCTCACAGTGCTGCATGAATACACCAAGATCTGGAGAAAAATGACAAAACTTTTCATATTCTGCTTTAAAAGAGGCCATCAAACCTGCTGTTGGTTAGCAGGATGTTCCACATTGGTGCACAAATAATAAAACACCTGAATTTATCTGATGGCCAGGAAATAATGAGTCCAGATAAAAAAAAACTTAAAACCTCTAAATCAGAAAATGCACCTCGGCATTCATAAAGTTACAAATAAATAACAATAAATACATAAAATCTAACTAGTGTTTCATGTGTTTTCTTTGATGTTTGAGGAGCAGAAGGAACATTTCCAGTTTCATCTCATCTTAAAAAGGAAAAACACAGTAAATCTCTCTGCTCAGTTCTGATTGTTTGATTATTATTTATTTTGCCGTCTGGTTGTTCCTGCTACCGCCACTCCCCAAGCTGCTTTAGGACATAAATCACTTCTGCAATAAAAATGTATTTTTGGTCTGATAACATTTGGCAATTTTGGGTTTGCCTTATATGGAAGCTTTAACAGCTTGGAGATAAATTCAGGAGCCGAATCTCATTTCAATGAGATGTAAAATGGAGCAGCAGATCTCATTTAAAGCTGAGATTCTGGTTTTTTGTTTATTTATTCTCATGTATAAACATATGCACAGGTATATGAATTCATGTTCCAAACTCCGTTTTATAATGTGCAAATGTTTACCTGTATTTCACTTGAAAGACAAAATAAAAAAATATCGTAAAAAAACTAAGAAGTAAAGCTTTCTTGTTTTAATGAGAATTTTATGTGTTGTTGTAACGACATAAAGTCGTCTCCTCTGACAGATTACAACTTAAAAAGGAATAAAGCGACCCGCTGCGACTCTCCTCCTCTCCCTGGTATGACGCCCTGAGGTCAGTTTATCCCATCTGGGCCACCGTAGCTAAATACCAAAACAGTTTATAATGGAAGATAATGCTAAAGCGCTACATCAACATTATATGTAGTCAAAACTAACAATAAATCAACTTTGTGTTTACTGCAAGCTAATGCTGAGGTGCTAAATTCAGCCATGTTGATACCCACCATGTGTCAGTAACATGCGTTACGTCGATCAGCAGCAGGACATTTACTCACCTACCTTTACCCACTCCAAAATAAAAGCATGAATCTAACGACTTTAAAAATTAACAGTCGATGACCAAAACGTCAACATCGATGTCAAACTTTAATCAACTGAAGTTTTACAAAACAGCCAATTGATCTAGAAAGATGAATTTAGGGGAAGTGATGTGTGCTAAACTTTTTCAAATTTAGCAAAACCTTTAAAGCGCCAAGGGAAAAGTTAGCTCTGCTAACCCAGCCTGTCCCTGACCCAGCAGCTGGACGGTGCCGATTGTTCTCTCAGGTTGGTCACATCTGGACACGTTTGTGGTGGAAATGTGACAAATTGTGAAACAATTTTGAGGAGTGTTTTTTTTTTTTGGAAAGCTTTTCTGCAAAGAGATGAAAAGAGTAAATCAGACTTACTTTAACGTTTCGTCTTCAGGACGTTACACTCCCCTCCAGAATACCTCCATCCTGCAGGAACACACACAGAGGGCAGGAGGTTAGGCAAAGAGGAGCACTGGTCATCATAATATCAACACACACACACTCATGCCATCTTTCACCAATGTCATCTGGTGCAGTTGGCAGGAGCTGAGGCTGCGGCGGGGCTGACAATGCAGCCACTGTAGAGGAGATTGTTCACAGTCAAGCTAACCGGCTAAGGATGAGCTAACGGCTCAGATATGGGACTCATGCATGAGCAGACAGGCAATGTTTGGCCAGCACAACAGAAGGCCCCATTCAGCCGTCTGCAGAGGCACTTTTACACACACACATTATCTTAATCATCATCAACATCCTAGGAGCTCTCGTCTGCTTCACACTCACACACACATGTTTGTTTTGCTATCTTTGTGGGGACTTTCAATTGACTTCCATTCATTTCTACAGCCTAAACCTGACCTTTACCCTTTTCCTAACCCTAACCATCACATACCTAACCCTAACCAACCAAAACTCAATTCATACCTTAGCCCTAACTCTGACCCCTGACCCAAAAAAAGGGTTTCCCCTCGTGGGGACCGGGCTCCGGTCCCTACAAGGAGCGATTGGTCCCCACAACGTAGTATATGTCAGGAAAATCGTCCCCACAAGGTATTACAAACAAACGCACACACACACACGCACACGCACACACGCACACACACACACACACACACACACGGAGGAAACGCTGCCGACTCGCAGCATTCCATGACAGTAGCGTTCCATATGTTTGGTTAAGCCGAGTCCAGATCCAAGAGTCTGGACTGAATTTAAAGGAGGAGGAACCGATTCAGTCAGAGCTAACGCGTTTCCACCGTTAGCGTCAGCCTGACGCTCCTCCGTGTTCCAGAGCCTCCGAAACAGGATTCAAAGTTACTCAAACCAACCTGAAACTACCAGTCAGCCACCCAAACCTGTTAAATTATGGATTTGACTAGGCCAGGATGCCAAAAAGCAATAAAGAACCAACTTTCTTTCTTTTTATTTGATTGTGAGGTCGACAAATTCAACGTAAAGAATATAGACAAACAGATCACTAGGCTTTTGTTGGACAATAAACTATTATTGCCATAGCTTATTGCTAAAAGGCAAATCCGTTAATCACATAATGAATTAAAATCAAGTCATTTTTGTCTTTTCTCTCTTTTTCTACCAAAAACTGGGTGATAAAGGTTTTCAGTCTGGATAATTTGTCTTCATAATTCATTTTATTTGTTGTTTCTGTTGTTTTGTTTATTTATTTTGGATATTTAAAATGTCACCCTGTTCCAGTGTTAAAATGTTTATAAGAATTTAAATTTTCTTGATCTGTGAGAATGTGTTTTTGCATTATTATGCCATTAAATTGGTCTGAAAACAACAACATTACTGTTTACCGCAGTAACTTCAGAGACAATTAAAGCAAAATTTGTTATGGTACCAACAGCTTAAGGACGTTCATGATCTCGATTAATCTGGATAAATTAGTGTTTTTATGGATTTTTTTTTTTTTTTGCTTCATAAATAATGAAAGTTATTTAAAAACTGCAAAAGCAAATGAATGTCCACAGTACTTCACACGAAATAAATCCATGAAGCATCAGTGAGCTGATGACGAAGTGCGTGAGGAAGAGCAAACCTCCATGTTTAAACCGACAACAATGAAGTTTGCAGCTGGAGTCGGCGACGCGTTCAGAGGGACGATCCGTTACGGACGTGAAGCTGGAAGTTTGCAGCTCCTCCCGCCACTCGGCACCTCGTTTCCTCTCTTCTTCTTCTGCTGCTGCTGCAGGACGGCGGCGGCGCTCAGTCAGACCCACAACATCAGAATCTGCTGAATCATTTCACTTTCTCACGCTCAACGCCAATCCCAACGTCAGCCAAGCGCCAGATTCTGCTGACGTGTGTGTGTGTGTGTGTGTGTGTATCAAAATTTAGTTTCTTTTGTAGTTTTAGTTTTTTCATACTTTGGTTAATTTTTAGGTGCAGGATTCAAAAAGATTAAAATATTATGATGTGATAACACTCAGATGATAACATTTCCAAAAAGTTTATTAATTATTCCCAACAAACCCACTGAGTGTTTTGTCACGAACTTTTGCTGATGTAAACCGTTTGTGTGGGGAAAAAAGTAAAAATCAATTTCACATTAGATCCAAAGGCTAATAAATATATTCATACAGATGAAAAGGAAGGATATTAAATCTCTGATTTTAGAATGTTTTAGTTTTAGAAACACACAACATGGCTCCAGGTCCAGTTTTCCTCCAGTTGTTGCTTCCAGTTCACCTGCAGCTTGAGTCACAAACTTTGACGCATTTTACTGGTTTTCTACATCATAAAAGGAAGCAGAGGATAATTGTGAATTAGAGGGAAAAAAATGATTCAATCTGAAATGTGTGGCATGCTTTTTTTCTTAAATTCCATTGGTGAGCATCAGTTCTCAAATCTTGCCACTGATTCTCAGTTGAATGTTGGTTGTTACTTTGACTAGGTCATTCTATTCTTACAATCTTCAGCCTGTAAAAAGTTTTGTCAAAAGAGTTTTCCTATATTTAGCTCCATCCTCACAGCATGATGCTGCCAACACCAGGCTTGATGGAGGGATGACATGCAGCAATTCCCAACGCAGCGTTTAGTGTTGCCCTCATCAAAAAGTGATGTTAAAAGAATAAATTAATACAATACAATAAAGTGCCAGAAGGAACGTTTTCAGACAGAAACGAGAACTCGAAGGGAGAAGAAGCAACGAGGGAACGTTCCTGGAGAACGTTTCATGGCCTTAAGGCCCATCCTGGCTTTCAGCGGCCAGGCGGGCCGAGCCTGCATGGGAGCCCATTTCCTGTGTGTGATTAGGGGGAGAGCGAGCGTGTGTGTGTGTGTGTGTGTGTGTGTGTGTGTGTGTGTGCGTGTGTGCGTGTGTGCGTGTGTGTGTGTGTGTGTGTGTGTGTGTGTGTGTGCGTGCGTGCGTGTGCGTGTGTGTGTGTGTGTGTGTGTGTGTGTTTTCAGTGGGGTCTGTGGTTGTTTTGTCTGCTAAGGGGGAAAGGAATGCCCAAATCAAACACAGTGAACAGAATGAAAAGGAAGACCAGGGGAAAGCAAAAGAAACAAAAAAGACTGAAATAAAATTATTCATTTAGATTAAAGGCATTAAAAGATGGAGGAGCGATGAAAAGTGGAACAGAGTGAATCTTCATCTGCATTCCTGCTGCATTCCTGCAGCGCAGCAAGGTGGGGTCAAACCTTCACCTCTGCGCTCGTCAGATGGAAAACCATTCAGCTCCTGAACTTCACCGTGAACCTGCAGAACCAGCCCTAATGTTTAATAACTCCCAGCTTTTCAAAGCGCCGCCAAGACGTTCACACGCTACCGGCCGTTTCCCAGCAGCTCCTCATTATTCAGCCCCACTGACAGCTAACAATGCCACAGAACGGCTTCAGCAGCTGCGTCACGCAGCGCAGGAACGGCCCAGCGGCCGACTCAGCAGAACCTGGGGGTGCAACACGTGTCGGCTCCCTCTAAACGTCGTTGTATGAGGGATTTTCACGAGAAAAACTAGAGCAGGAGAAAAAATGATGCAAAACTGAGTCAAACTGAGATCCTGTGAAAACGTCGACCTGATCTTTGATTTTCACCACGACTGCTGACCTGGTGGTCAGAAACTCACAAAAACATTTTAAAAAATTCAACATATTGTTTTCTCTACCGATTGCTGGTCGACCAGAAGACGGCCATCTTTAAAAAAATCTGACCAGCCAATACTATTTTTAGGGAATTCTGACAAGAGTTGAAACGATTAATAGATAACTGAATTAATCGTAAACCCATTTAGTAATTGACTGATCGCCAACTGATGTAAGGTCATTTACCAAAATAAAACAAAAAAACAACATATGAAGAGCCGTAATTAAACCAGGAATTTAAGATGAAAACATTTTGGTCTGTAAATATGTTTCAGCCAAAACTCCTAAACGAATTCTGCCATGCGGCATATTAGGCAGTAAAATTTTTATTTTCTTAATTTAAAAAAAATAATTGAATTATTGTTTTTGAATCTTTTAATGTATTTCTGATATTTTATAAGAAAGGCTTAAATTACATGAAAGATGTGCGCAATGTGCCTTTTATCCAATTAATCTTAAAAATAATCAATAGCTTAATCAATTACTAAGATAATCGATAGCTGCAGCCCTAATAAACTTTTAGTTTTACTGAGAAAAATTCATGCCTGACACATCAAGTTTGTTGACCTCACACTTGCCCCCTAGTGGCCCAATCGATTAGTGCACCCCGAGATTTACCCATCAGAGCCAACAGGCTGTAGCAACAACAACACTCTTCAGTGTGGAAGTTGTTCCTGGAGGAAGAAGACCTAATGTCGGCCATTTTCAGCATCAGTGAGTTGTTTCAAGGTCAGAGGAAGCACAAAGGCTGCATTTAAAAAGCTAACATGTTCCACCGTTCAACCCAAAGAGGGCAGCACTGAGACGGTTTTAGGCAAAATAGTCAATTAAACAAATTTACATGAAAATGAATATAAACTCAGACTGTTTATCTTCAGTTCATTTGGGGGATTTAGTAATTCGTTGCAGAGGAAATCCCAGCTGTCCGATCGGGGTTAGTTGGTTAAGTTTTATATAAACTGCAGAAATTGGCCACAAAGTTCAGATCTTTGCATTTCTAGCAGTTTGAGAAGAAGAGATTGTTTTTTTTTTAAAGAACAGTTTCATTGCTTGTTTTTTTCCATAGTACAACTTTCACCCTGAGCATTTAAGGTGAAACTGATGCAACTGCTTCCCGTTTTGTTTCTAAGCTCAAACATTAGAAACAGCAGCAACGCGCCAGCCGCATTAGTGTGGTAGGAATTAATTAAAGAATTAATAACCAGCGCATTGTGCCGTCAGTTCCCACACACTTCCTTGTTTTGTGTGAGCATGCCGGACTCTGCCCATGCAGACGGAGTCATTCCCCGACTGGCAGAGCAGAAGCGATTGGCTGCTGCCGTTTCCTTTTAAGGCAGCCATGTCTCAGTGCTCGGCAAGGCTGGGAGCTCAGCTGCAGATAAAACCCTAATTCAACCACATTCTTCTGAGAGATCCACACCTACAGAGGAAACGGGAGAGAACCGCCGAGTCATGCAGGGATGAGAAAGTTTTCAGAGTGTGGCTCGGCTCTACTACTCAATATTACCGTTTCTTAACTGGTCAGGACTGGAGGGGCAGGAGAGGAGCAGGAAGACGCCACAAAACAGCAAGAAAAGGCAACAAACACCAAACTTTTCCTTCCTTACTCAGAGAGTAAAGAAGCCAACACTAGTTGCAATAAGCAATAAATCAATTAATCACATGATAAATTAAAATAACTCAATTTCCATTTTCTTGATTTATCGTTTTTCTCTTTCTACCAAAAGCTGGATGATAAAGTCTTCAGTCTGGTCTCAATTAAACCAACAAAAACAGTCATAAGAAGGAAAATATGACTCTAGTGCTGCTAATAAAATACATTTAATTAAAAAATGATCAATAAAGATGGTGGAGTTTTGGTTATTTTCTGCGTTGGAGAAAATAATCTGAATGCAGGTGTGGAAACAAATATCGCTGGTCATTAATTTAAAGGGATAAAGGAACATTTCAAAATTATTTCCACTGTCTTATTCTACAGCGAGAATGATTATTCACAACTGACAAACATTTAGAGACTCCCAACAAATTACCTGAAGGGTCAGATGGTGCAAAACTCAGAGAAGTGGCAAAAAAAAAAAAAAAAAACTCTTTAGAAAGCTAAATGAAACTGAATCCACCTGACAAAATGAAGTTTCAGTAAATCCAGAGAAAACAGACGCAGAGAAAGAGACAGAGGCGTCTGCAGGCCGGATAATGAAATATGCCTGGTATTCAGCTGTGTTTGTGCATGAATGAGCCACTCTGTGACTTAGGAGTGTTTAAGGGATTCCTGTGGAGGCTTCAGTGTCTGCATGAGTCCACAGGTTATGATTTTCTCAGCGTTCTCCTCCTTGCTGCAGCTGTCCCAAGGTTACCTTTTGTAGCTCCGCAGACGGAGGCGAAGAGACGATGAAGGGAGAGTAGAGGGACAAAAGATACAGATTGCACTTCCACACCCCTAAAATCAGCCATTTACCGATTAATCAATTAAATAATGCATAAAAAATCATTACTATGTAGAGTAGCCAACCCCTTAACTTTTATTTGCAGATGAGACGAATAAATCGGTTCTTAACGACGCTAGCTTTATGTTTCTGAGCAAATTGTAACTTTTTCATGTAAATAAGCATAAAGCCGCCTCAGTGCTGCCCTCTGTGGGTTGAACTGTGGCTACTGCAGTTGGATTTTCCTATTGGTCCAACTTGGTTAAACCCCATGTTTGGGACAAAACCATCTCACTCAGAGACGCCCCCTGGTGGTGAGTCAGGAGTTGGAATTGCGAGCGTTAGCACTGATCGGTAGAGTTTATTTAAAATGTGGACACCGAGTGGAGCGGGTTTCCTCTCCTGCAGGCGAACAACAGACCAGCTGCATTTTCATCGACTGAAACTGAACAGATCAGAAGTACAAACATACATTTACTTAATGGAAAAACTGGAGCTTTCTGATAAAAAGTTGTATCAAAATTGGTGTTTTTTGCAAAACTGAAATGAAAATACTTTTTTGCATCAGTCCAGGTTATTTCTAGCAACTTATTGGTAGCTCACTGCTCATTTATTTCGACTGATGTGCGACTGATGGTGCATGTCGCTATTAAAGTTCAATAACAGAAAAAGTGACTAAATTAAAAAAAAAAATTCAGAAAAGTTGCTTAGTTGGCAACAATTAACCCCTTCCATTCATCCCCACTCTTGGCCACGCCCCCTGTGGCTCTTGGCTCCACCCACTTTAGATACATTTTTCAAAATATGTCTGTGGGGGGACTACGCTTTCAAATAGGGGTTAGTTGCGCTTTAAATGTCACAAAATTCAGGCTAAAACAGTTTCCCAACCTTCTCCACATCCTTCCACAACACAACCATAACTTTAAAGTCATAAAACGCAAGAGAAATACGCAGTTTTTTTTTAATTTGGCAAGAAGAAGTTTCATGAGTGCAAGTAAAAGCAGCTTCACCGAGTCTATTTTTATGACCTTGCAGCAGCGTTGTGCTGGTCCAGTCAGATAATCAGCAGAAAGGAAGCGCAATAAGTAACCCTGGCACCGAGCGGAAACCTGGAAACCCGGCCTGCAGATGCCCTTTAGGAGCGCTGAGAGATAACAGCAGGCAAAAGAAAGAAAGAGCAGAGAAATATGGAAGAGAAAACATTTTCTTGGCTTGAAAACTTATCCTAACATATGAATGGCTTCAGAGTCCAGACCCGCCTGCTAAAATACAGAACAGGGGAGACAAACTCATCGACAGGACAGAGAACCAGCATTCCTCTCTGTGAGAACATGAATGTTTTTACGATCACAGGGAATAAAATCCGCAGGAGGAATTTTATTCAACGAGCCGCAGACAAGAAACTAAAATGTGTGAAAATCATTGTGGGAATTCCTCCAACTGTTCACAGAGAAGATCTGAACACGAGCAAAGAACAGAGACTCACACAGTTGTTCTCTGCCAGCTGATTAAAGCTCTGGTTATTCAGTCATCAGATCGCCGAGAAACGAAGGAAACGACACAAAAACCTCTGAAGACACTGAGAAACTTCCTTCTTCATGAAACGTAAAGAAAAATGGAGGCGTCAGATTTCAGCGGTTGGACGATTTTTTTTTGTTTCGTCTTTGGCTAAAGACCAGGAGCCATTTCTCCTGCTAGCTGCTAGCGCTAGGCTAGCATGTTTGTTTTGACTGCATTTACCCAGAATGCCCTGTGCTGTAGTCCACTTTCTGCATTTGGAGCGGTCTCTGATCTGCATATGAATTCAAACTGAAATAGAATTCACTTAAATCCAGACCGAGGATTTTAGGACCAGAGGTCAGAGGTCAATTAGTGTTCACACCTCACCAAATGAACCGGACATTCTGGGCAAATGACCTGGAGTCGGGTTAAAGTGAACTGAACCAGGCTGGGGTGAATGCAGGAAGCAAACAGTGCATCCTGGGTAAAAACAATCAAAACAAACATGCTAGTCTAGTGCTAGTGATAGAAAGACTAAAGAGAAATCCTCCAACCGCTAAAATCCTCCATCTTGTTTCCACCTGGTGAAGAAGGAAGTTGCTCTCAGTGTCTTCAGAGGTTTTTGTGTTGTTTCTTTCAGTGGTTCTTGGTGCAGCGCCCCCACAGGCCAGGAGGGGAACAGGTTGGTGTGACTCAGAGCAGCTGGAGGTGGAGCAGATGTTCTGGTTCCAGTAGAAGTGGGTCGACTGGACCATCAGGTGTGAAAACATCTTTACTCCCCACAGCGTCTCTGAGTTTTGTTGCTGAACATCTCCATCCCTTCATGAACACAGTGAACTCATCTTCTTAAAGGAGGATATTTCTCAGATCGTCTCTTCCTCTACAACCTCGCAGTGACCTCAGCGAACCGCCAGGCCCTGAACTGCCAGCACATCATTCTGAGGCCAACCAACAGCAAATGACAGAGTCTAATACTTTAAACCGAGGCAGAAGTGACCGGAAAGCCGCAGAGGCCAGGCTAGTAGAGGTCCAGTCCAAACCCGGTGCTGGATGAGGGAGTTTGGGTCAACATGTAGCCGTTTATGGACGTTACTGAGGTTGGCTCGGTGGGGGGGCATCACAGCTGTGCATTTCTGCCCTGGTGTGAGGCGGCGTTTTTATAACCGTTCACCACGTTGGTGGGTTGATTTCTGGGTCAGGACTCCGTGGAGGTGAGTCCCGCCTGCACCACCTTCAGAAGATGATGTTCGGCTTTCTTCTGCCCACGCTTGGCGAATGCACCGTGAACCAGACGGAAAAGGCTCCTGAAATATGCCAAATATGCCCCTTCCCTCCCTTCCTGGAGATGGAGCCCACCCATCTCCCCCCAACCCGAGGAATTCCTCACAGCATCAACACACACTGAAAATCACAGATGACCCACTCACACAGAAAATGTGCAGGCATTAATACCACAAGTTTCCACCCAGCTGACCCAGACATGCCTTTTAAGGCTAAGCAGTTCAGATTTCTCTTTTCATTACGTTCCAAAAATACTCCTGGAGCGGAGGAGCGGAGGAGCGGCGGGGCGGAGGGGGGGTCTTCTGTTAAGTGAGGTGAAGGACCAGGAGACAGCACGACCAGATAACAATCACAGGGCTGGTTAATGAAGAAAAAGCACTTTGAGAAAATAAAGTGTCCCAGGAATTCACAAGCAACGTGAAAACGCCGCGCTCCCTTCCTCCACTTCCTCCCACAGGCGTTTGAAGTCTGCTTCCTTTGCACCTCTTCCATGTTTTGTTTTGGGTTTTTTCACAGGGTCAACTTGGCAGCCATTTTTGACAGGCCAATGAGAGCAAAGCAGACACATTTATGGGCTGCAGTTTGCAAAAATACACAAAGATTTACAGCAATAATTTATTACAGTGGAAAAAAGGCACATTTTGACCATGTTATTAATTCATTTATAAATGTCAGTTTCAAACTAAATATTTAATTAGAAAGCTAAATATTTAGCTTCAAAGTAAATATATAGCTTCAACATAAACTTTATTTATAAAGACTTTAAAACCAGGAACAGCTGAAACAAAGTGTTGAACATCAGGACATAAGATTAAAAAACAGCTTGGGATCAATTATCCAGATATTTGGTTCCAAACGAAGCTAAATATTTATTTACACTTATAAATATTACTCTGCTTGCCAACTAAATATTAACTTTAGTTTCTAAACTAAATATTTATCTTGGAGCTAAACATTTGCAAACTAAGTAAATATTTAGTTTGAATCTGACATTTATGAATGAATGAACAACAAGGTGAAAATATGAACCCTCTTCATTCCCTCTCATGCTAAATAAACCAAATTATCACTGTTAAATACTGAATGTGAAAAACCCCAAAACACAGAGGGGGAGTTTTAGTCCCGACTGGAAGCTGAACCATAGTAAAAATATTCGCCCGCTGTGGCTCCCTGGTGCCGGTTTGTTAAGTCTCCAGCCTACTGTCTCAGATAAGAGTTCTCCAGATTTTATCCTCCTCTCTGAACAATTCACCATAAGAATCCTCACATTATGAACTCACACTGAGGCTGCAGACTTTGCCATCACTGCGTCACTGATAGCAGCTCTCCAACGATAACGTCACCACTCCACTCCACCTTCTGCTGCTGTTTTCACACATCGAACTGGAAAAGAACATAACTGTGGTGCACTTCAAGCCTGAACAGAGCTGAAAGGGTGCAAACATGATGATGCACGCCCTTTGAATGATCAGAACTAAACCCTTTTCATGCGATTCAACCTGACAGTACAAACAACAAGGCTACTGTAGCAGAGTGACCCACATTGTTGGTCAATACAGTCCAAACTCCAACCATGTGAGGCCTGATTAAACATTATCACAGCAACTATCAGTCACTCGCACATTCTTCCCAGCAGTCTGCAGCAAACTGTGGGGGAAAGGAGGAGGAAGAGGCCACAGGCCTGCTGTGAAGACAGAAGGTTTTAAATCTAGACGCATTTGGTTTACTAAACACTTTACAGATCAGAAGGTAACTCCGACCAGGAACCGTTTCCTCTAAAGCTCAACAACTAAACAAACCAAAGTGAAGATGATCCACCAATGTCTGGACCCGATGCTGCGACATCTTTGTCATGTTCTTATAATCCCACATCAGACACTCTGGGAACCCAAGCAGCAGGATAGTCATCTGGTTTCAGGAAGCGTGCTAATAAATCCTGATAGGAGGAGGACGTTTGGATGGATGCTACTGGTGAGCGTTACATAACATGGAGATAAGTCTTGCAGTGAGCGCTCATCTGTTTTTACAGCTTTTCGTAAATCATCTGAATCCTACAGTGGCTGACAGGTGCAAACGTGCAGAGAACAGTGAAACGCAATGCAAACACATGAATGAAACTCCAAAATGCAAAAACAGAAAAACACTTCAACCACAGGAAGTAGAAGCAAAAAGGGTAAACACTGCAAATAAAAAAAGTTGCAAACGCTGAAGCAGATGTCCTCCAGACCAGTAGGGGGAGTCTGGAGTTGGTAGTAGTACCCATCTAAATATCCTGATGTTTTTGCACATTTCAAAAAGACATGAAGTATAATTCATCTATCCCTTCTTTCCTCCAACTTTCTTCTTGAGATCCTATTAAATCACAACATCCCATCTTTACTGAGAGTCTGGTCCCAGACGATTTGATGGTCGACTCCCCCTAGTGGCATGGAGGACTTATGTTTTAGCAAGTTTGCAGCGTTGCATACTTGGTGTTTTTAGTATTTGTGGAGTTTTACCCTTCGCTCTCATTTCCTGTTGTTGCAGGTTTTGTTTGCAGAGTTTTTCTGTTTCATTTGGGTTTCTGTATTTGTCTGTTTTGGAGTTTGCATCATTGATGTGTTTGTAGCTTTGCTGTGGTTAAATATGAATCCTTTCTATTCCATGTCTTGTAGCCGTGCAAATATGGTTAAATAGTCAGAAATGTCAATCAGGTAACTTCTAAATGTTTTATTTAGGAGGAAATATTAGCGCATGCTTCACCTGTTAGACATGTTCCTTCCATTATACACCTGCATTCTGATTTACATCCTTTTTTCACAATGAACCCAAATCAAACACACCAGGTACTGAAGTGCACTGAATTTCAGAGTTGTTGTGTTAGTGAACAGATTATTTGGTGAAAACAATTCCCGATTCATCTGCTCATGTAACGTGTTTGATAACTATCCAGTGGCTCAATCAAATCCTCCACAGGTCAGTAAGGAGGAGATATGTCGGTTTGGAAGCTGGCTTATTTGGAAAGCAGTTATGCAACGTTTCAGAGGAGAAACTATTACAGAAGACAGGAGACAAAATGCAGTCAGACATAATAACTCCAAAGAATCTCTGCATGCAACGTCTTTAGTGTTGCTGCAGAAGCAACAGAAAGCAGTTTGGGTAATATTCAATGCAGCTCTTAAATTACAAATAAAAAATTAGATAAAAACAGATTCTGCATTTTGGTTTTAGAAATCCAGTTATATACCAGAACAAAAAACTCCATAAAACTTTCAACAAACTAAAATCAGACAAACATTTCTATAAAAGCAGAGAGGTTCATGCTTTGACATGACCAGAGTGAGAGCGAACGTCACTCTGTCATGTGAACTCTTTGCTGAAAAAGTACTTCTAGTTACAGCTCAGTGAGAGAAGGACGCCGAGTCTCTGGTATCTGATGACAGATCTACCTGGACGGGAACAAAAGCAAGCAAAAGTGCCCCAAGACGCAGAAATACCTGCACAGACAACACATTCTATCTACTTTATATCTGTTTTTATTACTACGAGTTACTCTATGTGTAAAACTGTCACTTTGCTGCTGCACTGAAATAAAGATAAACAGAAGGAAGAAATGAGGAAAAAGCAACACTTTTACAGTTACGATTGGACAGTGGACAAAATAAAATGCTTGCATGATTACCACAATCATTTCTGATTGCTAAAATTAAATTACCATGAAAACAAACTTGACTGCTGTTTTTCATATTCAGACATCCATGCAAAGTAAAATAATTACAAAACATTTCAACAGATTAGTAATATTGATTAAAATACGACTCTTCTCTCGACTCCAGCAAAGTTATCAAATAACTGATTATTTATTATTCCATTAATAAACAGTTACTAAAATTGGTTTGAAATACCAGAAAGGGACGAATAAGAGGAAAAACATAAAAAAAATTTAAAAAGCATTATTACTAGAACATATTCTTAAACTACAAATAGACCCCGTGTTAAGAGACAAGAATCCCTGACTCTAGTTTAGAGAGTTTGTTTTTCTTCTCACTGTCCATCAAATGCAGAAGACACCAATGTTATCAGAGGAGCCTCTAGCTGGACTTTGGACTTGATGCATGTCAAAACATGCAGAAATGAGTCAAAAATTCACCTGCAGCAGCCGCTATAGCTACCTAGCAGCTAACAGTGGCTAGGCTAACGTTTAGCTGGATGTTGACGCAAAGTATTCAAAAAGTGCTACGAAAATCAATGAGAAAATAAAATGACTGCATTGGCAAATTAAATGTAGTGAATTATTTTCCAGGTTTCCTGTAGAGACACGTTTTGCTCATGCAGAGTCTTTCTGGCGTCCAGCCACCTTCCTCTGACTTTCCTGAAACCGAAGGCGCTCCAGCTGGCCTGCGCTGTGTCAACACAAACCTCTGTCCAGGATGCGGCTCCGCACTTTAATGCGTTATCACACACACACACACACACACACACACACACACACACACACACACACGCACACACACGCGCACACACACACACACACAAGGACGTGAGTGGGCTTTTACACAACGCTACGTGGGAAACATCATGATTCATCGCTGCTATTTCAAGCAGGTCCGTGTTTGTAACATCACTCTGCATCCTCCGCTGCGCTATTCCTGGTCTGACGGCGAACCGAGGCTAAAACCTGGACCGCCAATAAACCCAAACACCATCCGGTCCTAAATCCAGCCAAAGTATCGATTGCAGCCAATCAGGCAGGATGTGCTGCAGCAGGAGTATTCAGGAAAACATGGCTGAGAGTTACATTGGTGACATTTACTTTACTAATTATTATGAAGTATTTCTACTCTCACTTGAGTTAAACTTCAGGATTTTCTACCCACTGAATGAAAAACAAACCAAATATCCACCAGACACAAACACACACCTGCAGTTATTGTTCAAGTTTCTTTAGTTTTTTTATTGGAAGAAACTGATTTGGAAACATTTTGTAATTTTTTTGTTACTTGTATTAATTACTGCCATTTTTAAATATTAAATGATTGATACTGCAGCACTTCCAGATGTTGGATGTTTTAGAAACTGGCTAAACTCTCTCAGTATTGAGGGTTAATAATTTGACTAAGAAGATTTACTCTAATTAATTTTTCCACCAGCCACCATTAAAACTTTGGAAATCTGTTAAATTTTACAACAATCTCTTTTTAAAGTGATCAGTAAATGCAACATGCATTGTTTCGTGCAGTCAAGCTTGATCCACTGGGAATATATGGTCAAACTCGTGTTGCGTATTTAGCTGTGCGGCAGACATTTTTCTACCTGGAAGTGGGCGTGGCCTAATCCAAGTGACTCTTAAAGAACATTTAAAGGTTTTGGGTTTTTTGCCCTTCCAGTAACAGGCGGACCAGGTAGCTGGTCCTGAACGCTGCCAGTTCTGTACTAAATGTTTTAATTAGTCTGATGTGAAACTCAGATGATAAATGCTGAAAAATCATCATAATTTACAAAAATAAAGGCTTTGAAACAGTCAGTCTTTGTGAGAAGACACTGAAATAAATGAACTTTGACTAATATTCTAATTTATTGAAGAGTTGGTGGCGTTTGGGTCGTGTTCTGGTTCTGAAAGTTTAATTCTCGCTCACTGTGAGGGATTGCTGCAGGTCAAGGATTTGATGCAATCTGCTCAGTTTCCTCAGACAGAAACTAATTAATTAATTTGAATAATAAACGGAAATTGACTGCAATGTGTGATAACTGAGATCATATTATAATGGATGTAACTAGGGGCGAAACAATAACTGTAGTTGCAGACTATAAAAGAAGATTTGCTGAAAAAAGAAGTAATCAAGTCAAAATGTGCAAAAAAAAAGAAGCAAACATTCAGGATTAAAACCCTTCTGTGAATATAAATATTTTTCACCCAGAACTCCTGCAGTGGCCATTTTAAATCTCATGTTAACAACCTTTTCTATTCAATTATCAATTAATCAAAAAAAGTCAGATTATCCCTGCGATGTGTGGCTCATCTCTCCACATGTTGACATCAGAGGTATTTCTTAGCTAAGTTAAGGAAAAATTACCTTGACATAAAAAAACATTTTATTTATTTCCACTGCAGGCAACTCTAAGTTCTTCCAGCTCTAAAAGATTTTAAACAAAATCACTTTTTCTACCCACTTATTACCACCCTGGGAAGCCGGCAGCCATGTTCTGAAGTTTCACATGTATCTGCCACTCTGACAGCGGCGTCATGCAGAGTGGCAGGAACTTTACCGCCGACATTCCCAGCGGTCTGATTCTCCCAGGCAGAAAGCCTCAATATTTAAATTTAATCCCCAGAGCGGTTATTCAGCCGCTCGGTAATCCCCAGGTCCAGAGCTTAGGCTGATAATGACCCTTATTGGACACCCGTAATGATTAGTTTTTGGTTTCACCCAGAGCAGCATGGGCGGTTTCACAGGGCGCTCTCCGGAGGGGAAACCAATCAGAAGACAAGATGGGACAAACGCAGCAACTCCTGGATTAAAATCTCTTAATTTATTGGCATTAAAATCTCTCCATAGACAGGTGGTGGCTGCAGTTATCATACTGCTGTGTAACACACGAGAGCATGTGCTGGAAATCATTCCTCCTTACAGTCAGTTTAACCAAACCCAAGCTGGAGTATAATTTCCCAGGATTGAAAGGCCTGGTTGAAGCTGTAATCAGGGGGAAAATTAGGCATCTCACTCTTGATTTTCCCAAAAAGCTGCTGCCATTTCCCCCCACAAATGCTGTAATAAAATACCAAAAGAAAGCCTTTTCCCACATTTACCCTCGCGACTAGCTGCCATGCAGCGGCCCATGCCCAGACTAAAGCGGCTGGCATAATCTGCAGCAGGCTGGGAGGCGAGTCTTACTGAAAAGTCATCAGGGATTTTTTTCCCCCATTTTTTTGTCTCCCTTCATGTCTGAAACAGGTCAAGGCAGGTCCCCTCCGTCTCCCTTCCCTCCCTTGTGCTGCTCTTTACGAGCCCCACCTGGCACATTAGTCCTCCACCAACCACTGCAGCCAGCCTTCCTGCTGCTGCAGCATGTGCCCGCCTTCATGCGCCCGCCTTCCAGCCCTGGGCATGTACCGTTCAGACTGACACCTTGTTTCTGTAGGCCACGCATCGCGGCACTTTCAATCTCATGTGAGCAAAATGCAAACACAGATACTCAAACAGAAAACGCTCCGCAGAGTGTTTACTCTGAATATCAACTTCTAACCTGATGAGTCAGGTTAATCTTCCCAGGTTAAATGCTTAACCAGCAAGCAAAAGTGACTGACTGCAAAAAGACAACAATTAACCCATCACCCCCTGATTTAAAGAAAAGCAACTAACACATAATAATAATAGTCAACTAATTTAATAAATGATTAATCATTAACTGGAGCACATGGACTCAGAAAGCAACATGTGGAGCTATATTAAAACCAAAACTGCACAAAAAGTGTATAAATATGTATCTGGTTCAAATTCTCTAAAGGAAATTATTCCATCTTATGCAATGAATCTTTATTTTCTTATTTTATTCATTAATATTGTACAAAAAATCTTAAGAGGTTAAATGAAAAATCTGTAGAATGTGATAATTTTTTATCCAAACAGATTAATCATCAAAATAATCGATTACTAAAATAATCATTAGTTTCAGGCCTACTTGCCACATCCAGCCTTTAACCTACAAGAAACATGTTTCTCCAAGTTTCTTCATATTATTCATTTATTTTATTTGTAAAATTTGGTAGCTACTTTAGAGTAGTTACCATTAATATCTTTACCTTGTGAATATTAAGTATATTAATGCTTAAATCTAACATTCTGTAAATTTGAAGTATTGTGCCAGATGGGAAGCTTTTGACAGATTTCATCTTCTGAAACATTTGAGTTGACGGATCTTTAGTGTTTTACCAGTTTGACCAGTGACCCATGATGGATCAAGTTACAGAAAGTCCAGTAATTATTGTCATTAGAGCTGTGACCGGGTAAATCTGTTTAAATTTTCCATCTTATTGTAGATTCTTTCCATTCCCACCAGTCATAAAACTAATTTCAGGAAACTTTTAACCTTCCAGGAAAATCCTGTACCTGTACCTACCATACAGGTAAGGGATTTACCATGACATGCTGTCGTGCCACTTTTTCCTCCTCCTCCTCATCATCTCCTTTTCTGACAAGAAGATTTTGGGGATTTACTTTCCCTGACTTTTGTGATTGGAGGCGCGGACTACAGGTGCATGCATGGTGAAGCCAACAAGTAGGACCAGGAACATCTAACAGCAACACCAAATGGTTACTATGCTAACCAAGCAGTTAGCATTGGTTAGCATAGGGAGGTTAGGGAGGTATGAACACAGAATCAAACTCTGGACCGCCTACAAACCTCAGTATCAGTTCGGTTGAAGTGAACTCTGGTATATGTGAACGCCACGCAGACCAGAGACCGCTCCAACAGCAGGAAGCAGACCACAGCACTGGGCATTCTGGGTAAAAACAACCAAAACAAACATGCTAATCGAGTGCTAGCGGGAGAAATTACTTGTGGGCCTTTGCTAAAGACAAAAGAAAAATCCTATACAACCAGTTAAATCTGATGCCACTCCACTTCATTTTTGTTTACGCTTCCTAAAGAAGGAAACAAAGTCTATCAGGTGGAAAAACACCTGAAATCATCTTAAACTGCAAGTTTTACCAGAAATCTATGTTCTGAGCAGTATAAGTGAACAACTTTGGAGGAATTTAATTAAAACAAGGAGGAAAACCTATGAAAATACACAAGGTCGTACTGGAATAAACCAATTTGTTGACTTATTCCTTATGTGATGTTACCAGATTTATTTAATTTAGAAATAAGAAAATAGCAAAACTAAAATAAAAATTGACCATGGAATCTTGTTCCATATGTGACAGTCCATAGTTAATGTAAGCTTGGTTGATTTTACAGAAAAACCTGGCATGTAGCTTTAAGTAGAGTTACAATAATTTTGCAATATTCTGAAGTACTATTGTGATAATGATAAAAAAAAATATTATGGCAAAAAACAACTATTGCTTCTTTTTTAGGTAAACTGTATGGCAGAAACAAACAAATGCTGCTCCTGAAAATCATTTCTATTTAAATTAAGCTTCTTCAGGATGCTGCATGCTTAAGAAGTGTGATTCAGTAAACTGTATACAGAGACTTTGTTTAACCATATATATTTTGATTTACTGAAAACCCTGGGCAAAAACAATAGTAAAAATAACATTTTGGTCAGATTTTTAAACTTTTACTGAAATTTATCATGAAAACAATAAATCAAAATTACAATCATGACAATAATATCGTACGTTTATCTCGATAATCGTACCGTTTATCTCGATAAACGGTACGATGGGGACATTTTGGATAAGGAAGTACCTGTAATCTTAATTTCAACAGGAGTTCAGAAACTGAAAGGAATCTCCAGAAAAACCCCGGTGACACAGATGACGGGGAAACCCAGAAACAGTCCAGGAGCATTCTGCCTGGGCTCAGAAAAAGCCAAACATCAGCCAGCAGAACAGCAGCAAGCAGCAGCCTGCGCTTCATTACGGTCTTCTTTCCAGCAACATCAAATGCAGCGGCCCGCGGTGACGTCGCGCTGACGTTTAACTAAAGTCAACATGAAATAAAAGCACCAAACCGGGAGAAAAACACCAGAATCCCGCATGTAGTCGGGATATAAAATGTCCCAGCCACCTGGGCTTTCATCTGCAAACCTGGATGGGTTCCCTTCACAGCGGAGAAGAAGAAGGAGGAGGAGGAGGAGAAGGTCGAAGACGCGGAGGAAGGCTAGAAAACTTGCCGCAGTTCAGACTCTGCAGTCCCAACTGACTGGGTCCAACTCGGGAACCCGAACACACATTCCCCCCCACAAACACGGTTCATTCCGGGCCCAGATTTACCTGAACGGCTCCCCCGCCGGGTCACAAAAGAATCTCGGATTAATCCACAAAGTTCAGGCGGACGGCAGGCGACACGAACCGGGACAAGTTGCTCCACATATTTCCCAGGCTGGACCGGAGGAAGAGGAGGGGGCTGTTTATTCTGCCTCAGTCCCGCTCCTTCGCGCTGGTTCTTCCCCTCCCTGGTCCGTTTGAGATCAAACCATCACATTCCACCGCGTCCTTAACAATGAAAAAAGGTGGGCTTTCCTTTTCTGCCGCCGGAGGACCCACCCCTCGGGATGACTCTACCCGGCCTGACCGCAGAGAGAACGCCCTTCCCGGCTCAGACGGCCCGCCCCTCTCTGCCTCTGAGCGGCCGCCAGGGTTCCTACAGGTTTTACTCTGCCTCGGTCCAACAAACATCCACATTTACACACTTAGCGCACTTAACTGGACGGATATGACGTCACACATACGGAGAATGATGAAGGAATGAAAGTCCAGAGAAGATTTTAAATATGGAACCTAGAAAAACAACTAGAGAAAGGAAACATGGATGGATGGATGGATGGATGGATGGATGGATGGATGGATGGATGGATGGATGGATGGATGGATGTTCCACTTCCATAAAGTGAGCTTGTCCCCCGCTCACTTTGACACGTGAACATATTTTTGCCAGTAATGGAGGTTCATATTGCAATAGCTGAAAGTTGCCCCAGGTTGCTGAAAGTTGCCCCAGATTGGTGAAAGTTTCCCCAGGTTGGTGAAAGTTGCCCCAGATTGGTGAAAGTTTCTCCAAGTTGCTGAAAGTTTCCCCAGGTTGCTGAAAGTTGCCGCAGGTTGCTTAAAGTTGCCCCAGGTTGCTGAAAGTTGCCCCAGGTTGTTGAAAGTTGCCCCAGATTGGTGAAAGTTTCCCCAGGTTGGTGAAAGTTGCCCCAGATTGGTGAAAGTTTCCCCAGGTTGGTGAAAGTTTCCCCAGGTTGCTGAAAGTTGCCGCAGGTTGCTTAAAGTTGCCCCAGGTTGCTGAAAGTTGCCGCAGGTTGCTTAAAGTTGCCCCAGGTTGCTGAAAGTTGCCCCAGGTTGTTGAAAGTTGCCCCAGGTTGATGAAAGTTTCCCCAGGTTGGTGAAAGTTTCCCCAGGTTGGTGAAAGTTTCCCCAGGTTGGTGAAAGTTGCCCCAGATTGGTGAAAGTTTCCCCAGGTTGGTGAAAGTTGCCCCAGATTGGTGAAAGTTTCTCCAAGTTGCTGAAAGTTTCCCCAGGTTGTTGAAAGTTGCCCCAGGTTGGTGAAAGTTTCCCCAGGTTGCTGAAAGTTGCCGCAGGTTGCTTAAAGTTGCCCCAGGTTGCTGAAAGTTGCCCCAGGTTGTTGAAAGTTGCCCCAGGTTGATGAAAGTTTCCCCAGGTTGGTGAAAGTTTCCCCAGGTTGGTGAAAGTTTCCCCAGGTTGGTGAAAGTTGCCCCAGATTGGTGAAAGTTTCCCCAGGTTGGTGAAAGTTGCCCCAGATTGGTGAAAGTTTCCCCAGGTTGGTGAAAGTTGCCCCAGATTGGTGAAAGTTTCTCCAAGTTGCTGAAAGTTTCCCCAGGTTGCTGAAAGTTGCCGCAGGTTGCTTAAAGTTGCCCCAGGTTGCTGAAAGTTGCCCCAGGTTGTTGAAAGTTGCCCCAGATTGGTGAAAGTTTCCCCAGGTTGGTGAAAGTTGCCCCAGATTGGTGAAAGTTTCCCCAGGTTGGTGAAAGTTTCCCCAGGTTGCTGAAAGTTGCCGCAGGTTGCTTAAAGTTGCCCCAGGTTGCTGAAAGTTGCCGCAGGTTGCTTAAAGTTGCCCCAGGTTGCTGAAAGTTGCCCCAGGTTGTTGAAAGTTGCCCCAGGTTGATGAAAGTTTCCCCAGGTTGGTGAAAGTTTCCCCAGGTTGGTGAAAGTTTCCCCAGGTTGGTGAAAGTTGCCCCAGGTTGCTGAAAGTTGCCCCAGGATGGTGAAAATTGCCCCAGATTGGTGAAAGTTTCCCCAGGTTGTTGAAAGTTGCCCCAGGTTGTTGAAAGTTGCCTCAGGTTGGTGGAAGTTTCCCCAGGTTGCTGAAAGTTTCCCCAGGTTGGTGAAAGTTGCCCCAGGTTGCTGAAAGTTGCCCCAGGATGGTGAAAATTGCCCCAGATTGGTGAAAGTTTCCCCAGGTTGCTGAAAGTTGCCGCAGGTTGCTTAAAGTTGCCCCAGGTTGTTGAAAGTTGCCCCAGGTTGCTGAAAGTTGCCCCAGGTTGGTGAAAGTTTCACCAGGTTGTTGAAAGTTGCCCCAGGTTGCTGAAAGTTGCCTCAGGTTGCTGAAAGTTGCCCCTGGTTGCTGAAAGTTGTCCCAGGTTGCTGAAAGTTGCCCCAGGTTGGTGAAAGTTGCCCCAGGTTGCTGAAAGTTGCCCCAGGTTGCTGAAAGTTGCCCCAGGTTGGTGAAAGTTGCCCCTGGTTGCTGAAAGTTGCCCCAGGTTGCTGAAAGTTGCCGCAGGTTGCTTAAAGTTGCCCCAGGTTGGTGAAAGTTGCCCCAGGTTGCTGAAAGTTGCCCCAGGTTGCTGAAAGTTGCCGCAGGTTTGTGAAAGTTGCCGCAGGTTGCTTAAAGTTGCCCCAGGTTGGTGAAAGTTGCCCCAGGTTGCTGAAAGTTGCCCCAGGTTGCTGAAAGTTGCCGCAGGTTTGTGAAAGTTGCCCCAGGTTGCTGAAAGTTGCCGCAGGTTGTTGAAAGTTTCCCCAGGTTGCTGAAAGTTGCCTCAGGTTGCTGAAAGTTGCCCCTGGTTGCTGAAAGTTGTCCCAGGTTGCTGAAAGTTGCCCCAGGTTGGTGGAAGTTGCCCCAGGTTGGTGAAAGTTGCCCCAGGTTGCTGAAAGTTGCCCCAGGTTGCTGAAAGTTGCCCCAGGTTGCTGAAAGTTGCCCCAGGTTGCTGAAAGTTGCCGCAGGTTGCTTAAAGTTGCCCCAGGTTGGTGAAAGTTGCCCCAGGTTGCTGAAAGTTGCCCCAGGTTGCTGAAAGTTGCCGCAGGTTTGTGAAAGTTGCCGCAGGTTGCTTAAAGTTGCCCCAGGTTGCTGAAAGTTGCCCCAGGTTGCTGAAAGTTGCCCCAGGTTGCTGAAAGTTGCCGCAGGTTTGTGAAAGTTGCCCCAGGTTGCTGAAAGTTGCCGCAGGTTGGTGAAAGTTGCCGCAGGTTGCTGAAAGTTGCCCCAGGTTGCTGAAAGTTGCCCCAGGTTGCTGAAAGTTGCCGCAGGTTGCTTAAAGTTGCCCCAGGTTGGTGAAAGTTGCCCCAGGTTGCTGAAAGTTGCCCCAGGTTGCTGAAAGTTGCCGCAGGTTTGTGAAAGTTGCCGCAGGTTGCTTAAAGTTGCCCCAGGTTGCTGAAAGTTGCCCCAGGTTGCTGAAAGTTGCCCCAGGTTGCTGAAAGTTGCCGCAGGTTTGTGAAAGTTGCCCCAGGTTGCTGAAAGTTGCCGCAGGTTGGTGAAAGTTGCCCCAGGTTGGTGAAAGTTGCCCCAGGTTGCTTAAAGTTGCCCCAGGTTGGTGAAAGTTGCCCCAGGTTGCTGAAAGTTGCCCCAGGTTGCTGAAAGTTGCCGCAGGTTTTGAAAGTTGCTGCAGGTTGCTTAAAGTTGCCCCAGGTTGGTGAAAGTTGCCCCAGGTTGCTGAAAGTTGCCCCAGGTTGCTGAAAGTTGCCGCAGGTTTGTGAAAGTTGCCCCAGGTTGCTGAAAGTTGCCGCAGGTTGGTGAAAGTTGCCCCAGGTTGCTGAAAGTTGCCCAGATTTAAATCCTGTTTCGGTCCTGCCCTGTTTTATATTCATAATCATGACATGTGACGCTAAAACATCATAACTATTTATTGGTTTGTACTAAAGATCATCAGATGATTAGATCATCGGTTATGCAGATGAGCCCCTGGTTGCCATGGTCACTGCATGGTGTAAATCACCTTCTGCAGGTAGAAAACATTCTTGAGATAGTAGAACATCCCAGAGGAGGCCAAGGCGTAACCGGGCATGCTCAGACACTCTGATGCCACGCAGCAACGCCAGCGCAGCTGCAAGGCAACCTGGTGAGGGTTGTAGGTTTGATTCCCTGAGCTGACTGAAGGGATCCTCTGATTGGCAGAGAGCCAGAGGAACCAGGAAGTGACGGTCAGTGTTTACCGCCAGAGCTGCTGGTCCAGGAAGAGACGCTTTCTGTCCGACATCCTTCCCAAACCCAAACATCCTCCACCAGCCAGGAACACGGGGTTCAGGGGCAGCCAGAAAGCCTGGAAAAGCCTGGAGAAGAGGCTGGAAAAGCCTGGAAAAGAGGCTGGAAAAGCCTGGAAAAGAGGCTGGGATTTGATTGAATGTTTTCCAGGTTTGGATAAGAAATGGAAACTATTTTCCATCCATCCATCCATCCATCCATCCATCCATCCATCCATGGATGGATGGATCCATCCATCCATGATGTTGTCATTTTTCCGTATTGTCCTGATAAAGTCAGAGTTTTGAGCCTCCCTGGCTCCTGTTGGAGCTTTCCTGCTTTCTGTCCCTCGGTGAGGAAGAGGATTAGCCTGGCCTTCCTCTCTCAGTGGGTTGCAGCCAGTATTTAAACAGATGTAACTCTGCTGGGTCAAAATGTGGGGCAGGAAACATGCGATTATCCAACGGCCATCTTTGAAGGGAGCGAGCTTAAAATCACTGATAAATCTCAGAGAACTGACTTCTTATATTTCATATTTTTACGTTTTAATTTGAAAATACACCAAATGTCCCCAGAGACTGACTGTCAGCTGCTGTACCATCGGCCTGTCTTCTTCTCTGGTTCTCACAGCAGGGGGGCATTCCTGCGTAAATCTGCCCTGAGACAGACCTGCAGCCTGCAGGGGCTCTGCCAGGCAGGACGCACAGCTTCTCCCTGCCGCCCATTTTCTCTCTGCTGTCCCACAGCTATGAAGCTACATTAGGGCCATGAAGTTCATTAAAAAGACGAAAAAATCTGAAACTGACACAAAAAAAGATTTGAAGCTGAAAAAAAAAATGAAACTAAAAAAATGTGGAACTGAAAAATAATTTGAAACTGAAAAAAGGTTTAAAAACTCAAAAACCCTGAAACTGAAAATAAATATTTGAAAATGAAAACAACTTTAGACTGAAAAAAATCTTCAATCTTAAAAGTAGTTTTGAACATTTTTTCAGTTTAATGTTTTTTTCAGTTTCAAAACTTTTTTCAGTTTAATTTTTGAGTATATATATTTTTTTCAGTTTAATTTTCAGTTTTCTTTTGAAGAAGCTTTCTGGCCCTAAAGTAGCCCCATACCAGCGGCCTGCGCCTCAGCCCCGGGGCTGAGCTGAGGTGAAGGTGCGCTGTAAAGAGGTGTTAATGAGACAAGCTGCACTCTCTTCCTGTAGCCGCTTTGGCAGCAGTCCTGCTCTCGGCTCCACACACCTGGAGGATTCCTGAGACCTTCACAGCGACGCAGAACCTCAGCAAGAGCCTGCATGGACCTGCACACTGTCATCAGGCTCCTTCAGTTCCCTGGAAGCTGCTCTGAGCTATTACTACAGAGTTTGGTTTCATTCTTTAGAATAAATAACAGCTTTTCCATAATGTCAAATAATTCCTCTCTGAATATAAAACAGTGATTACTGGCCTTTGATTAAGCCATGGATAAGAAATGGACTCATAACTATGATTGGTCTATGTGCAAAACTCAGACTGGTGGTGGCAGCATAATGCTGTGGGATAGCATCCATCCATCCATCCATCCATCCATCCATCTGCTACTTAACCTTGGTCTATCACATAAAATCCAAATAAATTACTTTTCCACAGTAAATTTTACATGAAGAAAATCATAATTGCCCCTTTTAGTTGCCCCTGTTAGTCTATGCTACAAGCAGGACCAGCATGGAACCAGAACCAGGCCCAGAACCTCTAAAGCAGCAGCATGGACCCAGAACCTGGCCCATGCAGGCTGATGAGCGCAGTATGTTCAGAAGCAACACTTACCCAACGCAGAGCTTTCCACCAAACCACATCTCACATTAGCTACTCTCCATTTCATGACCAAGACAAATCTCTGCGACTTACAGAGGAATGCCTCCAATCCACACCCAAACCATGAGTCGCCTGTGAAAAAAAAGTTACAGTGCAAAAGCCCAGGAAGGCTGCAGCGTTTCTGGCAGCCGTGCAGGGCACACAACCACCAATAGGCTCTGCTGTCATGTCCCACTGCCAAGCCATAATAACAGCAATAAGGTTGGGGAGGCTCGTTAACCTTAATCCAGGAATTATACTGAGGCACCAGGGAGTGGAGGATGTGCTGTTTCGTGAACTTGAACACAGAAGCTGAAATTAAACGTTCACCACAGGAGGGGGAGGCAGGGATGGTTCATGCAGTTCACACTGAAAATCTCTGCATTCAAACAGCCTGGATCAAACGGCCTGCATGCTCAATGTGCAAGTAAAACAGAGTCTCTGCCTCCCCCTGGTGGCTGTGGTGCGTTACTTCCCTTCTGCTGGTAAAACACGACAGAAGGTCAAATAATCCCCTGAAATATTACAATCAGAAAGGATTAAGATTTATATTATTGCAAGCTGTAATGTCATTTTGAGACTAGTTCTCTCGATATTGAAGCACATATGACACGCATTCATACTATGGGGCGCCGTTGAACTTACACGTTCAAAAATTAACGGCAATAATTTGGGTTATTTAGTACAATATTTATGAAAGAAAAAAAATGGAGGTTAATTTTTTTCAGTTATCTTCATTAATTTATAAATGTCAGCTTTATATTTTTATCTTTAGTACTGCACAAAATATTTACCATATTTAACTAAAATGACTTGCGATTCCCACTGAGCAGCAGTGAAATCGCATATTAGCTAAATAATTGGAAATAGCTAAATAGAGCTGAGTAAATATTTAGCTAGCTTAGCTAATATTTTTAACTTGAAGCTATAGTTTGCTTGCTCTCTAAATACTTATTTGTTAACTAAATGGTGTTGCTAAATATTTAGTGATCCAATACTTTTGTTTCAACCTAAATATTTAGCTAGTTAAGATACTTTTCGTTGGCCTTTTTGATATAGAATAATTCTCTGAGAAACTTCGTTTTGCTTTTCTATCAGAATCAAAACAAACAAAAAATGCTCTGAATATTCCCGACTGTGAGAATCAACATTATATCTGACATTTGAAATCAAACCAATGAAATAATTTTGATGTGCTTTAACTTAAAATTTTTCTTTGTCTTTTCTTGTTTGTTGTTACCTGCTGGCTGCCTCCTCTGCTCCATCCTGTTCACATGGTATGAGTTTCTGTCTGGAAGTTCTTAGCTTTAGAAATCTGCTCTTACCTGCCACCTGTCTGGGTTTCGATCCTTTAAATCAACAAAACATGAAAGCTAAATAATATTAAAATACATTTCCTTTGAAACTCTGATTCATATTTCTGTTTCATCAGAAAACAAATTTGAGTGGCTGTCATTGACACTTCATCTGCAGAGGTGGACAGTAGTCAGATTTACTCATTTACTTGAGTAACTTTTTGAAAAAAATAACTTTTGTTTGTGTTTTTATTCCCGTTAAACTTTAAAAAAAAAACTAACTACACCTCTGTTCTTTATCCGTCTTGCCTGAACTCGTCTTCTGAATCCTGTTAGCAAATCTTCAGTGACGTTTAGGTCAGCAGTTATAAAACCGTTAGCTTCCCCATCTTAAGTTTGTCTTTTTTCTGTGTCCTTTAAGTTTAGGATCAGCATCGTTCTGAAAAAAATTCTCCCCTTTTGTAATTCAACTTTTTTTAATTAAACTTCTCTGCAGAAACAATTGCATTAAATATTAATTTAATCCATCCAAAACCATTAAAACGCTTCTCTCCACACTGCAATTCATGTGTCTAACAGCTCTGGGTCAATTTTTTTTTTACCTCTGTTAGTCCAAAAATAAGTGAATCAGTGCGAGTTGGTCTGCAAACAGGAAGAAAATTAATAAGAAATGAAATGAATCACTCTGAAACCTTACAAGTCAAAACAACGTGCATAAAAGTTGCAGGAGTGTTTTTAATATTTCCTTAACTTTGTCTGCAGAACAGAGAAAGTTACAAAGTGTTGACCTGAACTGAGTCATGCTGATAAAGGAGGATCATGCAGAAAGACACATCAGTGGGACAAGAGAGGTTCTTGCGCCTGCAGACATTTCCATGGAGAACAAACCCAGTTGGATGCAGTTCAGCGCTGATCCTCTGTTGATGTAACATTTCAGGGATCCGTGGCTGTCAGAAGTATTCACACCCTCCAACAAGATTTCCTCCAGGATTGTTCTAATTTGATCCATCTTCACTTCAACTCTGACTATTTCTCTGTTCATCAAGAGAAAATTAGTTGCATTTAGTCTGCAGAGAAATTCTTGCTTTAGTTTTCAGGTTTTTTTCAGTAAATGTGATGCATGTCCAACACCCTGCATTTTAAAGAGTAACTAACCCCAAGTCAGCTATTTGTTGCTGATAAACTGTATAAACTGCTCCCTAAGGGTGATATCTGTATGTTTCTATGCAGTTTTTCTGACATTTTGGTGAAAATGTATTTAATTCTGCAACATTTTTCCTCAAACCGTCTCAGTGCTGCCCTCGTGGGTTCAACAGCAGCTACTGCAGTCTAATTTTCCTATTGGTTACAACAGGAAAATTGTTCTAACAATTGTCACACAAACCCATAAAATTATCACAGTCAGACACGCGCCCCCTGGTGGCGAGTCAGGGGCTGGGACTGATCGGTGCCGTTTCTCAATAAACGCATATTTGATTCCTTTCTAATGTGGATTCAGACTGAAATTGGTCTCCTCTCTGCTCTGACTGTAGATGGCGATGATTTCTTTTTTTCTTTGAATGATGACAAATGTTTAGTATAAACTTAGCTAGTTTGTTGTCACCATAAAAGTCTCTAAAACACAAGGTACAGTGGCAAAGTCAGTAAGTGGGCAACGGTTCTTTCCCTCGTCTTGGCCACACCCCCTCAGGTCCTCCCTTCATTTGGACACGCACCATAATTTTTTTCTTTTTTGGCTCCGCCCACTTCAGTGAATTATTATTTTTTGTTTGGGGGCGGGGCTAAGCTTTCACAAAGAAGTTAGTTACACTTTTACTTTTGAGTCCAGTTTCTCTACAACGCTGTCTCCACACATGATGACCCTCTCCTGATGTAATACCGCCTTCTGTCCTCCCCGGACTCAGACCAGTGGACGATGAGAGCTGGGAAGAATCGGGCGTCCCTGTAGGTCGGCGGACTGTCGCTGAGCGCCAGCTGGCTGGAGTCGGACCTGCAGCACTGCTCGTCCAGGCAGCAGGGGTCCGACAAGCTGCTGCTGCGGCTCCTCCACGGAGCCACTGTGCGACGGGAGCCGTACATGCGGCACAGCGACACGTGGGACGTGTCGGAGGAGAGGCGGGACAGCAGCAGCGCCCCGTGGCAGGAGAACCCAGAGGAGCAGCTGGAGCTGGCCACCGTCCTCCTCCTGCCCCCTGAACCATCGTCCCTGTTCAGGGGCGCTCCGGGGTCCAACAGGAAGCGGGTGGAGGAGGCGGAGGTCGCGGTGTTGGCGCTGATGAGCATGGCCTCCGAGTAGCTGGGGATGAGCTGGCGGTTGCAGCGAATATGCCACTCCATCTCCGTGCTGTCCAGGGTGTCCACTCTGGGAATACCGCAGCTAACTTCGTTTAGCGGGGACGGACTGCTGCAGATGTACTCCAACCCAAACAGCTTCTCCACCCTGTAATGGACGTACGCCGTTCGGTACTCGATGAAGACTCTTAGGGGCCAGGAGAGCATGAGCAGCGCCGCCAACCAGAAGGCCACCCGAGACGTGTACCACGGCATCCGATCAGGGTCAACGCAGGCAATCATGTTGTCCCGGAAGTCCACGTTCCTCAGCTGCATCCCCTCCCGAGCTTCCATGTAGTCGTCCAGACCTTCTGTTTCGGAGAAGAACCGGGACCTCTGGTTGAGGTAGTCGTTCTCTGGGCCGGCCTCCGTGAAGCTGAAGCACTTGGTGAAGCGCAGGCGGGTTGTGGGGTGACCCTCCAGGCCCGTAAGTTCCCGCGACACGTCTTTCATCCCACAGTGGGTGTAGTCGAACTCCCCTTCCGCCACGTGGGTGTTGACCCGCTCGTGGTACACCTGCGTGGTGGTGTAGGCATCCCCATTGCGGTACCTTGTCACCTGCCGCGTCCGTCTGACGAAGTGGTAGCTGATGGCCTTCCACCATATGGACGGCTGTGCCTGCCGCATGCGTAGCACGCGCTCGTACACGCTGTCTACATCCGCTTTGGACTGCAGCTGGTTCCGGGCCATGCAGTGCCAGCACTCCACCATATACAACCCGTAGAGCAGCAACAGGAAGGCCAGCGGGATGTAGACGTACCCGTCCGAGCACGGGCTGTCGTGGTAGATCATGGAGTGTCCGCCGCCCCGCAGGGTGGAGGGGAAGTTGGAGGTGAAGCTGATCTTGGTGACCCTTGTCAGCTGACACCAAGCCAGCGCGGCCAGGCAGCTGATCATGAGGACGGAGAGCAGCAGGCAGCGCCAGTGGGACTCCCGGCAGACGCAGGCACCCAGGGACTGTTGGACCGGACGCTGCTGCAGAGGCAAGAAAAAGACAAACGGGAGCCATGATTAGGAAAAAGCACTTAAAGCGATGAAGCCTGTAAACATGCCAGGGAATCCGTGGCATGCAGCAGAAATGCAAACGACTCCAGCTAGCAGTAAATCACAGCGCAGCTCAACATAAATCAGACCGAAGAAAGTTCAACAGAATTTAATCAGAGGAGAACATTACTGAGGTGTTCTCACACACAAAACCCAAAGATTGTTTACAGTTTTACTGCACTGAGGCCTCAAGAACCAATAGGGACGAATCTGAAAAGGTTTAAGCAGATAGATGTTAAATCTGGTCAAATAAATGCTGCAAGAAGCAGCTCACAGATGGAAACTCAACCAAGTGATGCTTTGTAAAGTCAGTGGCTCTTTGTTGTGAAAATAAACCCAAACTTAGCCAGAGGAGACACATTTTTCATTGCATTTTAGGTCTGAACTTTGACTAGACCATTCAAACTATTTTAATGTGTTAATTTCATTTAGTTCATTATATGGATGCAAGTTATCGATTAATGAGTTAATATAATGTTGATTGATCTTATCGATTAATTAATAAGTGGCCATTTTCTTAAGAACCTGCATTTTCTCTTCTATCAAAATGGCCGACCACTTTTCCATCACATCAAGAGGTAAATCTCTCATAATATACTGAATTTAAAGGAAAACATGTCATCAGTGGTATTAAATATTGTCTGGATAAACAGAACATTGTGGTCATACTGTTGGAATATGAACCTCATTTTTGAAAAAGTAACTGAATTATTTACTTAATTGCATCTCTTGATGTATTTCTAATATTGTATAAAAACGATTTAAGTAGTTAAATGAAAAACATGGAGAATGGCAATTTTTTAATCAATTAATTGTCAATAATTTATTACTGTAGTAATTATTGTTTGCAGCTCTACATACAACATACATGATGAAGGTTGAGCGCTGTTGGTGTGTTTAAACTGGATGCTCTCTCCGTTTCACATCTTTCTGCTTTATCTGCTTTTTAATTCAACCAGCAGAAACACAAAGCGCCACATTTGCAATAATGTTGAGCAAAGAGACTTTCCCATTCAGCAGAGACTTTGGCAGCAGGCTGTTTAATCAGTAACAGTGAAGCTGAAGATGCAGCAGCCAAACTAAAGTTAGCAGAGTTTACTCTGCGTGCCTCCAGTGGAGACGTTCGTCCACATGACTGCCTCTGGTGAGACACAGAGTGAGAGGATTTATGGTGACAAGCAGCCATCCACTGCTGCGCTGGGATGTCACCCGCTGCAGCTCCCGCGTCAGTCATTGCAGGAACCACTGAATTTCATCCAGAACTTGTTTCCTTCACACAGGGGGATGGGCTTTTTTTAAATGTTTTTGGTGTAAAAGTTGAAGAAGATCAAATATGTTAGAGTGAAAATGTTTATTTTTCCTAGAATGTGAAACATTAAAACAAACCTTCAAAATAAAACTCCTAAAATACACAAGAAAGTGATGTCATTACTCAGAAGTGTCGAAAATGTAAATCATCGATATGTGATGGAGTGCAGAGCTGGCCTAAGTCATAAGTGCACTAAGCCTGCTGCTTAAGGCCTCAAGACCAGGAAAGTTTATTTTTGTTTACTGAGAAAAAGAATACAAATAAATTTAATTTAGAGATTTCAGCAGAGATACATTAAATTATTTCAAATTTAAGATAAATTGAATTTACAAGTTTACTTAGCAAAAGTGCTAACAATAATCCTAATAGTTTGATTGTTTGGTTACCACACTAACAGTCTGTAGCTATAATTTTAAAACCTTAAAATTCCTACACTTTTTACACAAATTGCATTATTTTGTATTTTCAAAAGTCAATTAATGTCTTTAAAAGTGCATTTAATAATTTTTATTCAACAAATTCTGGCAGGAAATGTCACTAAAAAAGACAATAAAGCTTTCTAAGTATTTATATACTTCCTTCTCCATATTTAGTTGAAAAATCTTTTGAAATCATTTGATAATTTCTTCTAATTGCTAAGCAACTTATTTTTTTTTAAATATATATATTTCCTCTGGTATTTATCTTTAGAAATGAGCTTCCGGGTCTCTTTACCATCACCCTAATCTTCAGCTCCTTCCACAGATTGTAAATCAGATTAAAGTCAATATTCTGTCCAGTTAAAGTAATATAGTGCACTTATAATATTGCTTTAATTCTGGATAACGGATAAAGGATGGATGGTTTTGAATTAACTTTACAAAATTTTAACTTTATTGTTAATTTTTAACTATGTTTAAAACACAGAGAGGAAAGAAGAAGAACTTTTAGATGAGGAGGAAATCTGGACATCCAAATAGTTATTCTAGACTTTTCAGGAGAGCAGGAATCATCTGCCTACCACTTCAGGAAGATCGCTGTCTGCAGGTGAGCCTTCCTCCTGCTCTCCTTCCTCAGCAGCACTGGGAACACTGGGCGCTTCTTCCGCGGAGTCCTGGTCAGAGGAGAGCATGCTGCAGCGCTTTGCATGTCCTCTCATGCATCCTGTTTTACCTTCTTCCCTCCGTTTGCATCCTCCTTCCGGGTCCCGGTGCGTCCCGCATCAGATTCTGGTCCAGCAGACTGCTGCTGCTGCTGCTGATGATGATGATGCTGCGGTGCGGTGCGGGAGTCCCGCGGTACTCCTGGCTGGCGGGGCGGAGGGGGGCGGGGTTCAGCCGGGAGTTGACCGCAGCACAGACAGCAGAGGTTCACCATGGTGATGCAGGGCGCGGTCCGATAAAAAGACGCATAAATTAGCACAGTAAAACCCAGAACTGGTGTTAGAAATATGAAGCACTGCTCTGAGGGGGGAAAAAAGCAAAACAATCTTCCGGTTGAGAAAATGTAATACTGCTGCTACTTCACAATAAAAGCTCACTTTTCTTACTGGTCATCTTCATCCATCGTATTACGATTTTAAAAAGTGTGAACACCTTCACAGTTTATTAAAATGTTAGCTCACTTTATGTGAAGAAATTCAGTGTGTTTGAAATTTTATAAAAGTAGGGCTCTGTCTTTTATTGATGACACTGAACTTCAACAATGGCTTTAATAACTTTTACTGATAAACATAATAACCAGGAATAATTATATAAAAACAAGCTCAGGTTGTAGTAGTAATTAAAAAAATATCCATCATCTTTTTGCAAATGTATGTTTATCGTTATTTTAAAATAATCAAAAAGAATAACGTAAATGACATGACTGTTCTTTAAAAGAATAACATCACTTTTACTAGTAAAAATTTTAAGTTTTTTATTTTTCATGTAACATTTGTGGCTCTAAATGTTTGGATTGTAAAGATTGTCCAATACTTTCAGCTGTGAGGTTGATGGTACACCTTATATAGCTAGAAAAATTGTTTTAAATTTTTAAAATGTGTGAAATTGCTTATAACCACTGTCCCAAATTACCCAAAGACTCTTTTCCTAACTCTAATAATGCTATCGAATAAAAACAAAAGTAAGCAAGAAAGTGGTAGCAATACTTAATCTAGAATTAAATTAATTTTGACTACTTTCAATATAATTAAAATTCATATAATAAAAAAATAGTCATTTAATTTACCTGTCATAATGTAATTAATGTTTTGACGTTTCTCCACCTGACCGCTGGGGGCGCTGTGGTTTAAATTCATCCCTTCCTTCAGCCGGTCTCCTCCAGAAAACATGGCGGAGGTCAGGTACTGTGTGGGAAGGGGAGCGTTTGAATTTGGACTTAAAATGTCTAAATCCCAACTTCTGCAGAACCGAATCCGACTCGGAACAAAGGCGGTACACCCTGGTTCTCTGTCGGCTGGGTTTCCGTTTGATGACAATGAAAAGTGTGAGCGGAACCGAGCTGGAAGAGGAGCGGAGCGGGCAGCTGCTGCTGGCTGTCGGGACAGTTGTACTAAGGTGAGCCCGCTGCCGGGTGGAGAAACCGGTCTGGAGAAGCGAGACACGCCTAAAAAACGCTGTTTTCTGGAACATAAGAATGATTTATGTTCAAATGAGACTCTGATGGAATTCACTAAGCGGAATGTTCCTCTGTATCGGAGATGTGAGAAGTTGTGGAGGACTTTGTTCCTCTTTCCTCCAAGCCGGACTCTGCATCTGGATCCTGGATCTCCTCCGTTTGTTTTCATCAGGAGCTACAGCGGAAATGGGTCTAGATCTGAGCCGCTGTACAAAACAAAAACCGGCTACTACGATGTCCTAGAAGTCCCAACCACCGCCACCAAAGCCCAGATCAAAACCGCCTACTACAAGCAGTCCTTCGCCTTCCATCCGGACCGGAACCCGGGCAGCGCGGAGGCCACCGACCGCTTCTCGGAGATCAGCGAGGCCTACACGGTACTAGGCGACAAGGTCCTCCGGAAGAAGTACGATCTGGGGCTCCTGAGCCCGTCGGACCTCAGCGGCAGAGGCAAACCCTCCACCGGGGTCTTCACGGGGCGCTCAGCCGAGCAGCAGCCCGGGAGCAGGCGGTCAGTGTCGGGCGCAGAGTTGAGAGACAGGCTGTACGACTTCGATGAGTTCTACAAGGCCCACTACGGAGAGCAGCTGAAGAGGCAGAGAGACGTCCGGCTCCGGAGGGAGGAGAGGCTGAAGAGGGAGAACAACTCCGGAGACACGGAATTTGCCAACATGATGGAGTTCGGAGTTGGGCTGATGGTGCTGTTGGCCGTGGGGATTATAATTAGCATAAGGAAGTGAGGAAAGTTTGGTGGATGGATAAGCTCTTATAGGCCGCTGCTTGTTTTGTGCTTTAAAGCTGCTATATGTAACTTTTAAATAATTATTTAACCATATTTGTTAAAACTCTCACTATGTTGTGACAGTGTAATATGAGACAGATAATCTGTGAAAAGATAAGGCTCTATCAGGAAAAACTGGCACCACAGTAGAGAGAAAGGGGGGAGGGAATGAGCAGCACCACATGGAGCATGATTGGCAGCGCTAAGACCCTCCTTCTTCCTTTGTTTGGGAAAAAACAACCAAGTTCCTCTGCTTTCTAGAAACAACCACAGATTATCTGCTTCATTCCATTCTGTATGACAGACAGTTTCAACAAATGTGTAAAACATGAACGTTACAAAGTCCAAACAAAATGACAGTCAGAGATCGACACACCCAGAGCTGGATGATTCAACACTTAGTCTTATACAACCCATGCTTTGATCATTTTGGTTTGATTAGAGTTCATAATATTTCATAATTTACACATTTTTTCACAGGCTAGTTTTGAATGTCTGATATACAATTTATATATATCACCATAAAATGCAGTCATCTCATGTATATTTGATTTATTTCCTCCTATTTCTGTTTAATTTGGTCTATTTGTACTATTTAAAATGTGACAGAATGTGAAGCCTGATCAAACCAAAACAATTTTAGGTACATAACCGGGTTTCCTTGCATTAAACTTGATAAACGATTAAAACTCGTCAGAGTAAAAGTGGGTACAGAAAGAAATGTGGAGAAAGGATTCAGAACTATTTTGTACCCAAGTTTGTCTTTCACAAACACAAAACAACAAAGATATTAGTTGATTTTAAGACGATGGTAATGTAAGAACATATTAATTTATCTCCACATTTCTTTAGTGCATAAAATGTTTATCATTGTAAGATGATCCGTTATTATTTTGCACATTGGTGGAAAAAATGTTGGATTCAGGAACATCAAGTTTTTCACCTAATGGATATTTAAATCTAACTCTGGGAAGTTTGGTGGTTGGGATTCCTGATTTCTCTTTCTGCTCAAGAAATTTCACAGCCACTGGATATTTTATTTCAACTGTTTTTGACTTTTATAAAGTCATGTATCCTTCAGGCTTGTACATTTTATTAAGTATTTATAAAATGGATAAAGCATTGTAAGCACTTTTAAACAGCTCCACTGATCTAAGATCAGGTTGTCATTCTAAGGGAAGTGCCTTTTATTTTTACTGTGAATGTTGAACGTTATATTGTTCCAGAGATTAAAAAATTACCCACAAACAGCTCTTTGACTGTGCCTCTCCATAAAGCAGCCGGGCGACGTCTGTTTATGACGGTGCAAAAGTATTTGTGCCTATAAGAGTTTTGCAAAGACAAAACAGTTGTATTTGCAAAACAGTTACAAATCCTTAAATTTCTAAGTACAAGAACACAAATGTATTTTTGTCCATCTTGCATTATTTCGTATCTTTAGTCTGAAGCTAATTTTTTAGCTTGTTGACTAAATATTTAGGTTCCAACCTAAATAGTTTAAAACTCTGATGTTTACTGAAATAGTGAAAATGTCTTAAAAATTAATTCCTACTTTTTTAATCTTATTGCAGGCTAAGTAACCCAAATTATTGCTGTTCATTTTTGACTTTTTAATCATGTTTTAAATAAAAATGTTTCAACATGCAACAAACACCAACCGCTGGTGCAGTTATAAGTTCACAGTCAAACAGGCTAAGTCAGAGCATATTTGTAGGGATGACATGAAAACTACAGTAAATCTACACAAATACAGTTAACGTAAAGTGCTGGTACATCAGCTAAAACATGTAAAATCAAGCTTATTCTTCTGTTCTACAGTAGTTCTGTTAAAAGATCCAGTTTCTGGTTGGAGGCCCGTCCTCAGAGGGCCGGGTTCAGGGCGTCGTAGAGCCGCTGCACGGCCAGCTCCACCATCTCTCTGAGGGAGTCGTCCTCCGAGACGTCGTCCTCGCAGTAAACCGACTGCAGAGGCAGAGCAGACTCTAGCTAAACCTGCAGCAAAAGCACCATTCTGTTTCCAACGACCAGCCGTCTCACCCGCGTCTCCAAGCTGATGTGGACCGTCTGTCCGTCCACCGTCACAGAAATGACTTTCCCATCGCTGAAGTCCACACAGTCCTCTCCAAACATGTCCCTAAAGTCAGAGACGGGACAATGCACACTTCAAGACAAACAGCTTTTCCTGAAAATGTCTTCCATTTAAAAGTTAATGTGTCACTCACTGCAGCATGACCTCTAACCGGGTCTGGAAGACATCCATGTCCATGGTGGTGGTCTGCGTCTCCATGACTGGTCATGAAACCAAACGGATCCATGATGTCAGAGCATCAGCTATTTAATGCTTCCACCATTCATAACCAGCAATGCAACAACAATTCTTTATGTGTTTATGCCTGTTTTGTACTGTGTTGACATACATTTTAGCTGAAGCTTCCACTAAATACAGCAACAAGACAGATCTTTAGTTAGCTACCACTAAATATTGTGTAGCATAGCGCGTTCAGGTCTGAAGAGGCTCATGCCCTCTGCTGGCAGGGAGGGAAGATGAAAAAGGAATAAAATAATTGATTGTAATAATTTCTTTTAAATCACAAATTTTTTATTATATTTTTAAAGTAAAATCTAATCTGTTTTCAGTCATTAACACAGATAAGTAGGAGCCACCACCAGAACAGTGACTCACCTTTCTGAGCCTTTGGGTTGGACTGCACCTCCAGCACCACAGTGGTGACGGCATCAGCAAACATGTCGTTCAGCGGATTGGCTACCCACTGAAAGAGAAAATAAGATACCAGCCACTACTAAAGAGCTTAGCTTATCTGATCTGATCTGACGCTCTCACCTCCAGCACCACCATGCCGACCTCGTGGACCAGAGTGATGCTTTTAAAGATCTTCAGTGTTTTCTTCTCGGTGCCGTCCAGCTCCTCCACGTCCCCTGAGACAGACGGCGAAGACGGGTGAAGCTAAAGCATCTCGCTCAGACTCAGCGGAGCGCCGGCCGAACGCTGGAGGCTGACCTGTCAGGTTCCTCAGGTGGCAGACGAGCAGCGAGTACGGCCCGGTGAACGGGATGGCCTGGTTCTGCTTCACCGTGCTCATGGCCAGCTCTGTGTACGCTGTGGACACGTTGCCATGGAAACAACTCTCCATTTCTGAAATCTCACCATGTCCTCCATGGACTTCCTGCCAGTCTTTAGGCTGGACGGGTTCAGTTCTGCTTCAGCTGTCATTTATTTTTAACACATTTAAGGAGTTGACCAGGTCAGCCATGACTCCGCCACCACCGTGCTTCACAGCTGGGATCAGGAACGGTTTCCTGGAATGCCCTACTTGGTTTATGTCAAACCTCTGAATAATTTAGGTTTAGGGTCATTTTTTCAAAAGGAATATTGTTCCTCCAGAACTCTGTAACAAAGTATTAGGGTCAGGCTTTTATCGCAATTTGAATTGTGATAAAAAAAAGTTATATTACAAAAATAAAGTAATCATACTTCAAAAATAAAGTTGTAAAAATATGAGAATAAAGTAAAGAAACAGTCACAGACTTGCCTAGTTGATAACTCTTGATAACTTTTAAAGTTTTCTCTCATTAAAAATTTTTTTCTCATAATTTTACGATATTATGTCTTTAATCTTTTTGTATCATAACATTATTATTGGATTTTTAAAAAAAAGTTCTTATCCTGGATGTAATTATGATAAAAAGCACAAGGACTTTTCTCAGAGTGCTGTATGCAGGCATATTACTGGAAAGTTGAGTGGAAGGAAAACCTGATTTAAAAATGGTGCAGAAGGACTTTGACTGGATACAACAACATATAAGTGTGAGTAACTTACTCGAGAGGTCGGACGGGTTCAGGATGTGGTAATTGAAGTTCTTCTTGACGAGTATGCCAGACACCCTCTGACCCTGAGCACATTTCTTATCAGCCAGGGAACCCATCACCTGTGAGGACAACTTTCAGTTTGACAGGCTCAGCAAAAACGTCAGTAAGCAGCGGCTCAAAGCAAACCCAGAACCTTGGCCAGCTTCTCTCCCCTGAAGTTGAGAGTGACGGCCTCCGTGTTGCGAGGGTTGTGCACCTCGATGTGGACCTGGTCGTTATCCTCGTACTCCCGGATCAGCGCTGCCTTCAGGCGGGCCATCTCGTTCTGCTCCCCGTGAACCAGGATCTGAGAGCAAACACACACGGAGTCAGAGAAGGACGAGTGAAGCCAGTTTCTACCTGCCAACCCACCACATGAGGCGGCTTGAGGGCCCGGATGAACTCGCTGGTCTGCTGGTAGTCGGTGTGGGCGGAGAAGGAGATGTAGTCCACCGACATCTTGAGCGGCAGCTTCTGACTGGACATGGTGGTGATCTCCTCCGGCTCAGACATGATGTGCTACAGAGGAAACACGCAAACAGGTCTGTTAAATGTTAATAAACTGATTTTATGCCACAGAATTATAGAATAGATTCTACACATATATCCCACTGGAGGTGATAAGCCGCCATCTTGGCGTAGCACCAAGCATAGCGAACCCATGGCATCGAGATCAGTAAAAAGAAAATATGTGGACATTCTTGACTAATGTGTGAGAGCATCATATATGAACAAAATGGCTGCTGTTGGGGTCAACCCATTTGAATGGAAACATGTCAGACGATGTGGATCTCCTGCTATGACATAGTTCACCACTTAGTGAACACAAAGACTGTGTACAGCTAAAAGCTACATTAGCTAAGCTAACTTTGCTAGTTTGGCAGTAAGTACTACAGTAAATATCACTGCTATTTATCTTAGTATTACACAGAAAATCTTAATCCAGTCATAGTTGGAATGTACTTGTACTGTTTTTAGGTTAGACAGGAACGAGGTGAGAGCTTCTTCTTCTCAGCTTGTGGCTTGTTTATAGCAACTACATAGCAACTGCCTACCAAGATGGCTGTCAGGCACAAAGCTCCAGGAACTATCTATTTGTAGTTCTCATGTGACGTCACACTTCTGGGAACTTTGTAGCTGGCAGCCATCTTGGTAGGTATCTGTACCAACTGCGCCACTGTGCAGCCTCTGTAGGAACTATGAATAAAAAAACATAAACATAAACTTTATTTTATTTTATTCTGATTTTTGAGACAAACGATCACAAAGTAGAGCATAATAAGAGGAAGAAAAAATAATTAATGATAATCTGAAAAGTGCGGCGTGCATTTACATTTCACTCCCTTCCCTCTCTCATGGTCCTAAATAAAATTCTGCAACTGTTTTCTAAGAGGTGATAAATGAAGCTAGCTTCCTACCTTAGCTAGCGTTCCCTCCACACAGTACCCAGCGATGATGACGCCGTTCCTCTTATCGGTGCACCAGCTCTCGAACAGCTCCCTGGAGAGGCCGCTCTGCATCATACCCGGCGACGCCATCACCACGCTGGGGCCGATGTCGTCAAAGTGGTCCATGCTCTGGGACAGGACAGAAACTGGGTCATAACCAGCACTGAAGTAGCAAAGCTTTCTCTGCAGAGTGTCTGCAGGTTCCACCAACTCAATGTAAGACTTTTTAAAAACATTATGGTTGGAATTTATGGTTTTTGTATCATGACAGAAACGTACCAACTTCATCAAACCAACTGGCGATAAAGCAGCACCCATGACAGGCACAAAAAAGCTATCAAGGATATGTTAGCGGCTAACTAGTGGTAGCCTCAACTGTCTCAATACATTGAATACATGCAGACATTTTAAGACTGTTGAAGGATCGCCTGCCTTCAAATTGCTGATGTGTTTGAACACAAAGGGGTTGTTGATGTTGATTGCTTTGCGGATTTTGTCGTTCATTGCATTGACGTAGGTCTGGTAGACAGCCATGCACTTCTTGGCCAGAGACGAGGCGTAATAGATGGGAATGTCGTGGAGTTCTGGGTGATTCTGCCAGTATTCATCTGGGAAACAAAGCAAACACACATGCAAACATAATCAATAGTTCAGGACAATGTTTACTCAGATTAATGTTTCAGAGCAGAATTCAGTTATTACATCAGATATTTTGTTCATGCAAGTTCAATCTAGAATTTGAGCTATTCTGTCTTATGATAAGTAGTTGGTTTAACCTGATAATGTGAGCAAAAATAATATAGACGTGTGTATTTGGTTTAAAGTACAGTACTAATTTTAAACAACTCACGATGCAAGATTAATAAACTATCAGACCTTAAAAAACAAAGTTTAGACAACATTAATGTTGCTAAATCAACTTAATGAACTTCAATTTCTGATTTAAAACTAAAACAATTTTCTAGTTGGTGAACCTTCATTTTCTTCAAATGTTTTACAGTGTAACTGATTGGCTCTGCAGAGTGAAGCAAAGAGGGCCGAGACAACAGCCAGGGGGGATTCCTAACCCAGGATGAGCAGCAGCTCCTGGGCCCGTCCCAGGGCGAACACAGGAATCAAGCAGCGGCCCTCCCGGTTGACGATGTCGTGCACCGTGTTGCAGAAGCGAGCCTCGCGCTCCTCCCTCTTCTCATGGATGTGAGTCCCGTAGGTCGACTCCTGCAGTCAGAGACAAAACCGCTCTGCTTCTGCTTTTAAGACGCTTCAATGTTTCAGATCATCAAACAGTTTCAATATCAAAGAAAACCAGAGTAAATCCAAAAAAATAAAAATAAAAAAATATCCAAACTAACCTGGCGCTCTGTGGAAAAGTAAAACTAAGAACTTATTGTTAACGTGGATTACAGATTTTAAAGGGTTTCCAGGTTAACTTTGACCCTCTCTGCTTTGCAAAATTGGTCCTGTAACTGCATCTAAATCAAATTGAAGTCCACACTTTGACTAGGCCACTCCAAACACTCCCCTTTGTTCTTTCTAGCGCTATCAATCACCCCTGTGTATGCTGTAGGCTGCCATGAATGCTCAGGCTAGTTGGCATGGCCACCGATGACGGTGGACAAACGTTTTTTCTGGAACGGTAATCTGTTTTCTGGCATTAGAACATTTAGCATCGTGTACACAAGCATGATTGAAAACACCGAGACCCGCCTCCTGGCTCTGATTGGTTGTTTTTGACCTAGAGGTGCATTTTTGCACATTGCTATATTAGCCATTGAAGCTATCTGTCACAATGTAGTGACTGTTTTAATAAATATGTAAAAAACATACATTTGTAAAATACTGCACCTTTAATAAATGAAATCTGAAGCTTGTTGTTTGTATTTACTCTGATCTGAAATCTGAAAAATGTGTGACAAAAAAGCAAAAACAGACCAAATCTGTACAAATGACTGTGAGTTGTTACAACCTTGGAGTATTATTATGATGTAACAGGGATTGATGTCATACTATGATTAAGATGTCAGGTTTGACGCTCGGGATCTCCGCTGCCATCAGGTGTCTGTCTTCCTGTCTGGAGAAGTCGCCTGTGTACAGCAGCTTCAAAGAGACAAAATGCAACTTGTAAATTAAATATTAAATTTTTCATGGCAGCATTTCCACACAGACTGTAGATTATTTACTTTAACTCCAGCTATTTCGATCATGAACATGGCCGCTCCCAGCACATGACCAGCATGGTAGCACCAGAACTTGATCCCAGCCACTTCCTTCACCTCATGGAAGTTGATGGTCTCGATTTTATCCATGCTGTCCTCCAGGTCGGTCTCAGTGTACAGCATGTCATCTGCAGAGATGTTACTGCAAATAAAACAATAAAAAAAACATGATTTTTAATCTTCAGCCACTTCAAAATAAGAGCATGAACATAACCATCTAGCTACTCAACAACAAAACTTCAACATAGATGTTAAGCTTTATTCAACAGAAAGTTTACAGAACAGTAAAGTGAATTAGCGCTTTGGAATTTATCTAGGAAAACTAATCTTGAAGCAAACTGTGCTAAATGTTTTCAAAACTAGCAAAAATGCTAAGTGCTAAATGGAAAATTCGCTGTAGCAACTGGGACACATCCAACCCAAAGCACTGGAGTTTCAGAGATGATGGGAAGATGAACAGAAATACATCCAGGACAATCCAGGAACAAAATCTGCTAGCAGCTGCAGAAAATCTGAGACTGGGATGAACTCTTCATATTTTTCTCTATAGAAATAAAAACCTTGCATCTTTTATCCACTGGTTTATGTTAATCCAATACATAAAATCCAGTGAGGACCTGAATATAACTGATAATCAGGGGCAAGACTTGAAAAATAAATATTCACAGACAGTCTGGGTAAAATTTAAGTCTGCAGACGTGTAAACGTGGTGAATGCCTTTGCAAAATGTAACATGTTAGCATAGCATGGCCGTTCCCACCTGACTTTGACGTAGTCTGACAGCAGCCAGCGGTAGATGGCCTTGGTGGCGTGCGTCATGAATGTCCGCCCCTTAAAGCTGGTTTTCTGGAGGAACCAGGGCAGAGCGCCGCAGTGATCCAAGTGAAAACTGATGACAGGACATGAGTGTCAACTTCAGATTATAACATGTGGAGGGAAATGTCAAGAATTTATTACTGTTAAATAGTGGATAAAGTAAAAAAGCGAAGGGAAGGCTCACTGGCTGATGAGGAGGAGGTCGATCTCCGCGGGGTCGATCAGGTCGATATAGGGAAGAGCATCCATTCCCTCCAAACCCGGATGGATGCCGCAGTCCAGCTGATAAACACAAACAATCCTCTATTTATAATCTAAACACCACGATGTGCTCAGTCCGGTTTGGAGGAAGATTATCTTTGCATCTTCAGATTAATGCCTTGAAATTGGGGCTTTGTCTCTTTAAGAAGCTCCTGTTCTTTCTGAAACTCTGCCTTCAGGAAGTCGTCACAACATGGCTCCTCTATTAACCCTTTAGCAACATTTTTAACAGCGTTGCTCTGAGAAGTGGCTCGTGTAATGAGCTAATAGCTGCTGGCTAGTCTGAAGGAGCTGAGGGGGGAGGAGCTGCGCCTTGAAGGCGGAGCTATGTCCAACCAGGTGTTTTGTTCTGCTGAATGGTTGCCATGGAGATTAAATGATTTCTCAAAGTTTTATGTTTTTAATGAAGGGATAACATTATATATAATGTATTACATTTATATAAAGCTTTACATCATGTAATTACATGATGAAAAGATCAAAAAAGTGAATTTTACATGATTCTGCCCCTTTGAAGGACGTGTGAATACTTTTACAAGACAACCAAAACAGCTCTTTGAAGTTATGATTATATAAAACCGTCTTAAATGAGTTTCTGCCACCATCAAAGACTCTGAAGATATTTGGATGATCTGGGTTATAAGATTTAATATCCTTCTTTAATAAAATATTTTAAATTTGAACTGAAACATGCAGGACAGTGAGGATCTCTGACCACTAGAGGGCAGCACTGATCGTGAAAACAGAAAAATTTACGTTATGTTTCATAAATAGCATCTCATATTAGGAAGACTCGGGGGAATAACGTGATTTTAATTTAACATTATTTTCTAGACACGTGTTTTCATCAAGCTCCAGATTATAAATGCTTCTGAAAATAGCATAAAGATCCCATTACAATTAAAACAAATTATTTTCTCAATTTGAAATTAATCTTTATATGTCAACTTTATATGTCAAAATTTCCTTAGCATTTCATCTGCTTGTTATTACAAATAAAAGGGAAACCAGCAGCTTCTGATATTTACCATAATTTTCCTCCCTTTGAACTCCAGGATTATACAAGATCTCCCAACCTCCTGCCCAGCGCCACTGCAACGTGACGAAAAAACAAATAATATGTAACATCATAATCTAACATTTTCAAACGATTCTATTTAGGAAATGATAAAAAGCTGAACCAGGTTGTAAGAAATAAACAAATTAAATAATTTTAACTCACAGAGGACGAATGAGGAGCTGGTCGCTTTCCTCAGCAGGGATCACCATGTCTGCTTTTCGCTTCGACGCCATAACACTTCAATTATTAGGCTTAAATACGTTAAATTACACAATAATACAAATAAAATCGGTATACTGGGGTAATAATAAATGAACAGTGCGGCTCAGGGTCCGACTGGAAACATCACTTTCTTGAAAACAGTTCCGTAAAATGTCGGCATCACGTTTACATGTAAAAATTAAGTTAGGCTTGTTAGAAATATTTCCTTAGTGTATAAATATCGCATTAATATCAATTCTAGTAATTTTAATGTTTACTGATTTAATTAAATTTTTTTATTATTATTATTATTTTTAGTTTGGTTGCGTCCCCTTTAAGGCGGCTTGGGTGTCGGCTCAAAGAGGAACCGAAGAGTCAAAACTGGAAACTAGTTGAAAGAAGAAAAACATCCAAAACAAACATCTGAAGTTTGGCGGTTCGGACAGGTAAGCCGTGACTGACCCGGTTCCGAGCAGAGGATCCGGTTCGGTTCTGCGGTTCTGTTAAAACTCCATCTGTAAATAAACGTGTTGCTGCGGGAGGAGTTTCATTTAGAAGCATGTTGCTGAAATTTAACGGGCTTCAGCAGGAAGCAGCAGCCTTGAGCTGGTTTTAAACCTGCTCTGGTTCTGGTTCTGATCCACCACCGGTCCATTCCGTCTGGTTCCAGACGCTAAATCAGATGATACGGACCTGTAGTTTGATCCAGCCACAGACCTCAGTGCAGTAAGTAGTGCAGACCTTGGAAGCAGAAGGAAAGTAATACATAGTTTTCATTTATTTTAATCCCCGAAAAATCTAAAAAGTGTGGCGTGCTTTTGTACTTAACCTCTTAAAAAGATGCACAACTGGAAACTGAAAGTTCTACCTGTTCTTCAGAGTAAAAAACTTAGAAAATGTCTGTGGAAATCAGTTTTCAAGTCTTAACATTCCCATATCACGACTCTCCCTCCATCGTGTTGCACAGCAGATTCAGGGTGATGCAGTTAGATGTTTTCCTACACAAATAATTTGTATTTAGAAAGTTCAGGTTGGTGTTTGAGGTTTCTCATTTCTTTGTCTTTTAAACCTACGTATTTTTTAATTTTGCACTACTTTCTACATCAATTTATTTAAAAATATCCGCAAAACTGAAATAACATTTCAAAAATTATGTTAACTTATATTTTACTTTTAAAAATGATTGAAAAACAGAAAAAGATTTCTGATGGAAATAGGCCTGTCACGATAAATTTTGCTGGACGAGAAATTGTTCGAGAATGTATTGCGATAAATAATAATATTGTTGTTTTTAATGGCATAATAATGGAAGAACACTTTGTCAGATCAATAAACTTTAACACTGGAACTGGAAGACATTTTAATTATCCAAAAAAATTAAAAATAATAAAATTATGTAAGCAAAATTATCCTTCAAGAAAAGGCTAGTTGCACCACACTGAGGATTTTTATCATCCAGTTTTAATTTATCATGCGATTAATTGATTTATTGCGGTAGGAATAGAAGAAAAATGTAAGAGTAAGGAAAAGATGATAAATTTTTTTTATTTTTGCACGTTTTCTTCTCATCTAATGCAACCTTTCACAGCGCCCCCTGGTGGCGGCCAAGGTGTAGAACACCGCAGCGCTTCTGCCGTTGATCCGTTTGTTTTGTGTCGATGCAGGTCAGCGGGCCTGAGGCTTCGGATGCGGTCGCCATGGTGAAGGATGTTTCGGAAAGTGAAGAAGCGGCACAGTAGCAGCAGCTCACAGAGCAGTGAGATCAGCACCAAGAGCAAGGCACGAAGAGACGACGCGCTGCTTTATGCCAGAACCAGAACCTCCTGGTGCCATTCTAACCCAGCTCTTTGTCCCTCCACAGTCCGTCGACTCCAGTTTGGGAGGACTGTCCAGGTCCAGCACCGTCGCCAGCCTCGACACCGATTCAAACAAGAGCTCAGGTCAGAGGGAACGCCGTGAGGATGAGCTAAAACTTGGCGCAGGTTTCGTTCTCTGTCTGCTAACCGAAGCCGATTCCCCACAGGAAACAACGCGTCGGAAGCATGCGCCGAGTTCCGGGTGAAATATGTCGGAGCCATTGAGAACCTGCAGTTTGAGATGAGCAAAACACTCCAGGAGCCTCTGGACCTCATCAGTTACATCGATGCTGCGCAGGTAAAAACCCAAGACTTAATGTAATTCAGTGACTAGAGGTTACAACAGAGGTGTGCAAACGTTTAACCATCAGGGCCAAAATTAGTGGTGCACCAACTGCAATTTTCTGGCTCATTACCGATCTTTAAAAAGCCTGACAGGCCCATTCCAATTTTGGCCAAAACCATTTTTTTGTCTGAAATGTCGCAAGAAAGTCACTGAGTTGGGACCAGTGGGGCAATTATTGTTACCTGTAAACATGCAGACCTGGTGGGCGGAGCTTACAGTCAAACCTGTCACTGCACAGCAGAAGGACAGTGGTTGGTTTTTAAACCTTTGCCGAGGTAGTTAAGATCTGCGGATAAGATCAGTTTCACATATAAGTATCGGTCAATCACTGATCTCCAAACTCAATAAAATCGGCACCGATAAATCGGCCTGCTGATAAATCTGTGCACGCCTAGACAAATCATTAAGTTGAAACCACACGTGGCAAAACAAACATGTTATATTTGGTGTAAGAACGGAATATCCTGCATTTCTTCACAGCAAGATGGAAAACTGCCGTTTGTTCCTGGAGATGAGGAGATGGTCCTGGGAGTATCCAAGCACGGGGTCAAAGTGGCGTCAGTAGACCAGTGTGTGAGTAGCTCAGCTACCATTTGGTTTTAAAAACAAAACACAGTTTAGTTTTCTCACATGCAAAGGTAAAACATATTTATAAAGATTTTTTTTTATCTTTTCTACAGCTAAAAAATAATAAAAACACCGCAGCTCAGTCTGTTCTGCTTGAATATTATTGGACTAACCAATTAATAATCGGGTAATAAAAGGTGCTTAATGGGAGATTTTCTTCAGAGAATCTGAACCAGGTGAAGCTGAAATGCCACTTGAGGGATTCTGTGTAGATCACATTTACAGACAGAAGGTTTTCCATCCCACATGCAAAATGTATATGAATACATGCATGTATGTGTATATTTTGTAGTTTTAGATTTTATTACTGCTGTGAGTGTTTCAGGAATTGGCATGTTTTTCTGTCTGTAAACACTTATCGATTAATCAAATACTAAAAGACTTGATGATCAACCAACTGATTAATTGATCGCTAAATGAGCTGGTGATTAATTGAACAATTAATCACAACTACTCAATAACTAATTTAGCTGACAATTAACCAATTAATGACTAATCAATTGTTAGCTGACGATTAGTTGATCAATCATTTAATCACGACTAATCAATAAGTAAATTACCCGATGGTTAGATGACTAATCAGTCACGAATCCCTTCATGCACTTTGTCGTGTCCTCTGGGCAGGATGTGCTGCATCGACACCCTCTCTACCTGATCGTCCGCATGCTGTGCTACGACGACGGCCTGGGCGCCGGGAAGAACCTGCTGGCTCTGAAGACCACCGACACGAAGCAGCAGCAGTGCAGCATCTGGGTGTACCAGTGCAGCAGCTCGGTAAGTGCTTTTAAATATTAATGCACCTGCTGGGGTTCGTTTTCATCGTCAACTGATCCGTCTGTGTCTGAACAGGAGCAAGCTCAGAACATCTGCAAGGTGCTGTCGGCCTCTTTCGACTGCGCCCTGTCGTCAAACAAACCCTGACGCGGCTCCGCTTTTACGCCCATCAGCCGCCGGCGTAGCATTAGCTTACCCAGGATGCACCTGCTTTGTAGCAGAAGGTATCCAGGCTGCTGCGTCTGGTCACCTTTCAGTGTTTTAAATATTTAACCAACCCGTGGTCGACGGATTTACTGTGAGTGTTTTATTTACCCCCTCATTGAATGTATTTCTGTTTACTTTTGTATTTTCAAACTAAACACCAAAAAGCGGAGTATTTCTAAAAAGTGATTTAATATAAATTGAAATGCTAAATGGTACAAAATGCTCCAGCCCGTTTGCAGTAGATGGGAAACATTAATCGGCACCAAAACAACAGGGTACAAGTTCAAAGGTTGCTCCTCTCTGAGGAAACAATCATGTTGTTTTCCTCATGACAGTATTGGTACAGTCAGTTTTTAAAACCTCTGTTTTTAGATTTTTAGTTTAATTGGTAAAAACATTTGGTACCAAATCCTTGTTTTGAATTGATTTATTACAGTGATTATGTCTGCAGATATTCTGTTTTATGTGCATGTTGCGGGACTTCTGTTTACAGTTGTGGACTTCATGTTGTACGATAAGTTTTCTGTTTCACTTTGTTCAAAATGTGAGAAAAAAAATAAATGACTTGATGTGGTGTTTTTTATGTGGGATTTTGAGTGATTTTTAATTTTTAAAATCAACTAAATTCAGTCAAGATGGATGGAAAGCATCCAGCTTCAGTTAGATTTAGGTCCTTTCTTTGACTAGGCCAACCCTACACAGTAATATACTGCAGGAAGGTGAACCATTACCTCAGCCTTAAGTTATTCACATTGTAAAACCGGTTTTATTTACTTGTACTGCTCAGATTCTCTATACAAATGAACCAAAAGCAACCCCACAGAATGATGCTGCTACTACCGTGTTTTCCTGTGGAGTGGGTGTGTTAGCTGTGTTAAACTTAAAGCACTAATCAAACAACGCTAATGCTAAAGCATTAGTTCCGCTAGTACGCTATGCCAATATGGTACTTATGCTAACTTGAAAACACTAATCAAACAGTTTGGCTAACAATAAAGTGATACACAAACATGAGTAGCAGAAGCTAATGCTGAAGCGCTAATCCAACATATTAGTGCTGCTAATGCGCTACATTTTATATTTGAAAGTTTGTTTGTTCATGTGTTTTTCTGTACATTTAAGTCATTTGTTGTATATTTGCCACTCGCTGTTTCTTAAAAAAAATAAAGAACAAGGGGAGGAAACAGACCTGCGAAAACAGTCTTCACTCACTTCAAAATGCGAGCATAAATATACTGCTCAAAAAAATAAAGGGAACATTTCACTTTAATTTTATGTGTGGCTCCAAATCCAGGCCTCCATTGGTTAATAAATTTGATTTCCATTGATGATTTTTGTGTGATTTTGTTGTCAGCACATTCAACTTTGTACAGAACAAAGTATTCAATGAGAATATTTCATTCATTCAGATCTAGGATGCGTTATTTGAGTGTTCCCTTTATTTTTTGAGCAGTATACAAACATCTGGCCAACTGTGGAATTAACAGTCGAAAACCAAAACTTCAGAGATGATGGACTTTATTCAACTGAACGTTGACAAAGCAGGCAAGTAAGTTGGCTGGTTTGTAAACCAGAAAAGTAATTTATGAGAAGCTAACTGTGCTAAAAGTTAGCAAAAGTGCTAAGTGAAAAATTAGCTCCCCTACAGAATAATCGTGTTTACGCCGAGGTTAATTTTCTAATGAGGTGACATTTGAAGGCAATTAGTTGCATCAGATTTTATTCAGGGCCATCAGAGTGAAGGAATAACACTTTTCAGATGTTTAAAACTATGTAATATTGCCCTTTCACTTAATTACTCACCGCTATGTGTTGGTATAATCCAAATAAAACGTGATTGTAATGGGCCAAAGTTCTGGGGTTGTAAATACTTAAGCAAATCATTCCAGATACATTTATGTGGGTTTTGATTGGCTTCATATTTTTTTCAACTCTGTCTGGATTTGTCCGTTCGTATTTTGGGAGAAGGTGATGTGTGCATTTTTAAGTTCTCACCAGTAGAGGGAGCCCTTAGTGCATTATTTTAAAGCTTTGAAAACGTGTTTTTGTTTTTCTTTTTGCCTGCTTGGTGGGAAAAAAACTGGTTGCAGTTACACAGTAAATGAGTCAATTAAAAACTCCAAACAATCACACAAAGCCTTATGACATTATTCCATAATTTATTTTTCCAGTTGAACTTTTCCCATTTCCTTGCACGTTAGGAGTCAGGTTAGTGGTGATCAGACAGTTTGTCTCATGGCGGCAGTTCGCTGGAAGACATTAACCGCTCTGACCTCTTAAATACTCAAACAAAACCCAAATCTATTTACATAAATAGGTCATTACATCTTGTTTCCAGTGAGTTCTTACATTGAACGAAGAGACAGATCCTCTTCTTGTCATTCACAAATCCATGGAAGGCTCTGATTTCAGGTTAAATGCTTAAATATCAACAATATGAACAATAAGTTGCTCTGCAACTACGATGACGTTAAGTACACTATTTTTAAAAGCATCTACATGTCATGAGCCCAAACAGTGAGGACCTTCCTGGGTGGTTGTGTTGAGGGTCTCAGGCTTGATGCTGACTAAAGAAAGCAGCCTGTTACTAAAGACAACAGTTCTCCCACTTTACTTCACATTCCAACAGTTTTAAATCTCTTCTTGTAACATGCAGCTTATTATGCACAGACGACTCATCACTTCCAACACAAACGTCTCATTCTTTTCATATGAAATGAGAACCAAAGACCTTCATCATTCATCAAGAACGCAACAACCAGCTTGTTTAGAAGTTGCTGTCTGACCTAAAGGAATGGGGTAGATAAAGGTACAGACCTGGTTTGGGTGGATACTATCTGAGCTTGTAGCCCGTCAATATAATAACCTAACAGTGGCTGTTGGCAATATAAGCAACACAACTGTCCTCCCAGGCTGTCATTCCACCAGTGGGTAACATAAGCAAACAAAACGTTCGTCAACTGAAACCAGAATGAGTTTTCCATTGCTTCCCCTGCTTGTTTTTGCAGTTAAAACACCGTCCAGCCAGCTATCGATGGCGGTGTTGGCATGTGAAAGATTCTGTTTCACACTTTTAATGAACAGATATTATTATAACTGTAATAATTATTTTCTGTTTAAATAAAAGCTGCTTGACCATTCTGATACATTTCTGTTTGACTATGAGTCTCATACCCAAGCCGATGGTAGACCACTACATGAAACTAAAACAGGTGTGTGTGTGTCTGTGTGTGAGTGAGAGATGCATTAGCATAAATTCATCACAAAAGTCAGGAAGTGTTTTTCTTCCAGCTGCGGAGGGAAGGAGGAGGAGCAGCTCTGCTGGCTGCAGCTTGGAGAATACTGAGGTTAATTTAGCACCATTAGGAAAATCCTCCACACAGGAGCGTCACTAAAGATCTACAAACACTGCATCTACATGCACAGGTATGGAATGTAAGCATGTTGTCTAAGTTCACATTTAGAGGTGTTAAAATCGATTTTTCTGCACACTGCGGCTCTAGAGATGAAATAAACACTGTTCATGTGACCTTCATTTTGTTAAAACATGGTTTGTGACAGAAAGAGTTTGTTTATTGCCAAAGATTGTTCAGTGAAAACATTGATTTCTTTAGATTCTGAGTGAGGAGCTGAACCTCATGGGTCCTCAGACGGATGGCTGCCGACCAACGCAGCATCTTGTGACGCCTCCAGAGGACCCGAGCGGTCCGTCAGTCGGTGATGAAGAGGACGAAGGTGACGGGGAAGGCGCCTCTTCTCATTGGATCTCCTTCTATGTGGCCCAGCTGTGCAGAAGAAAGACAGAAAGGTTAGAAAAGAACTGAAAACCAAATGGAGGAAAAAATAAACAGCTTTTACTGAATTAGATCATCTAAAAAACACACAATTATTTCTGAAGATGTAAAAAACACTAAATAAATAGTGTTTTTATTGCAGCATCATTATTTCACACAGAAAATTTAGAGAAATCTAAATTTTAAGGAATAGTTACCAACAAAGTGATTAGTCCCCTGACAATACAGAGCTTTCGTTTCTCTGGGGTATAAATATGACGTGACGCAGTCCGTGTGCTACTAGCCAGTAGAGGAAGCTAATCTTCAAAGATCAACAGCAGCAAAGTGTGACATCTTGTGGTCTCCATAGAAACCATTAGACGCCAAAGGAAGCCATTTGGTTTGGAAGCATGAAAGGTCAAAGTTTTTCCATCCTACAGTCACAAAAGTAAGCAGAGTTTGCTCACCTTTACTGGGGCTTTAATGGTCCCTGTTCACACAGCAGGTCTTGATGCTTAAACACAATTTCTTGCCGATAACCTATTTTTTATCTGCATGGTTGTTTTTTTCTACTACGGTAATTAAATGGAACCGCAATTAGACTTCTGTGTGAACAGTTTAAAGCAGCGCTCCGTTTATGGCAGTAAAGATGGCCACTGCTGACCATGGATGGGTTATAAAGTTGTTCAGAGTGACAGCTTAGTTTCCAGCTCAGAACCAGACGAAGGAAGCTGATAAAACGAAAGAACAGCTCACAACAACGGCCTTTAGTGCAACACTGACTGCAGCTTCTGGAGAGAAGTCTGTTTGGATGAAATATTAAATGTATGCAAATTATATTATTAGGATCCAAAACGTGGCCAAATCAAGTCATAAATATCTCAAACACAAAATCAACCACTTTAGACCCCAGATCCTCTGCAGCCTCAATGCTGCCCTGCTGGCAAAAGAAGGTTAATAACAGCAGTAATAAACGCCTTTGGCTAAGTGGCTCATTTAATTAAAGCTGATATTGCTCAGTGTGATGTTATGGTGTTGCAATAAAAGATACATTAATTTTAAGCCTTTTCACAGATCTTTCCCAGACCAGCCATCAAATGTGGCTGGATGTTAGATCCCTGCTGAACACACACACAAACACACGACTGGTTGGTTTTAATGAATAACCATTTTCACTCAGATGATCCAACACTAATTAATTTAAAACCAAATCATCTGACTAAGTTGTGATAAATGGCTAAACATACTGGAAGGAAAAAAGATGAGCTGACGTCCAAAAGTATATAATAAAACAAAGTAATTTGTCATTTTTATTTATTTTTTTAGGCTTTTCTAATTCAATTCTGTGAGACTTTTGGACAGAAAACAAAAGCACCCATCAACACTACCTGCTTTAAAAATTGGTTTCCTCTGGTTTTTGTTGTTTTACTTCTATAAACCTTTTGGAAATCAGATCATTTTCTACTTCCAACTACAAGTAAAAGTTTTCTTCATGACTACCCAAGGAGCTTTTAAATTCAATCCTTTCCAAACGTATTCACATTACATGTTACATTACAACCACATTTTTATTGAGATTTTCTGGGCAAGAGAAACACAAATTAGTGAAGTGGAAGAAGCAGATAGATGGTTTTCAGTGACTGACTCACTGCAAGTAAAGCATAAATACAATGGTAACATTTTTAATTGAGGAAAAGAAATTTCCTGTGTGGCCATGTTTCCAGAAGGTCAAATAACACTGTAAAACACACCATCCCTGATAGTAAACGGTGGTGGCTGCATCATGGAGAGGGAAATGGTTTCCTTCAGATTAGTGAGAGTGGAAGGGAAGACGGATGGAGCTAAATACAGAACAAACCTGGAAGAAAACCTGTTGAATGCTGCAAAAAAACTGTATCCAGAGTTACAATTAATGGTTTAGGTCAGACGTCTTCAATGTCAACTGCTAAAAAAAACTATGTCTGACAAGACTAAATGTGTTGCATGAGTGTGAATACTTTTGTAAGGCACAGCAGATCATCTCCTCTAATTAACCACATCCTAATCAACTAAAACCAGGATTTTCTGAAGCAGAACTGAGTCGAGGTGAACATCTAAACGGCACACAGGTCAACCACAGTCTAATCACATCAAATGTCCAACTACTGAGATTCCCTCTTTCATATTACCTGGGATGGTAAAGAAGAAAGTAAGTCATTTTAAACGTTGTCTAGACCTGAAAATAAAAAGCTGGGACATGTTCTGCTCCGGTAATGTTCACAAATAAAAGCAACAAGTCAGGAAACAAATCAGATTACTGAACGATGAAGTAATCTGATAGTAAGTGATATTGATGCAAAGTCTTCCTCCATATCACCATCAATACCTTCAAAGCAAAAGCAGCACAAACATAGTTGATTGACACTGATCAAACAAATTTGGTGTCAATAAACTCAGATACATTTACATGCAGCAACAATTTGTGCTGCTTTTGCTTCGAATATATTGATGATGACCTCTGGAAACATTTATTAATATCTTTGAACTGATATTAGCACAAACCAGCATAAGCATTTGACACAAATTTTGTTATTTCTAAAAAAGGGAAATTGATTAAATAGAAACATCTTCATACATGGCTCAGATAAAAACAGACTTCCATACGGTCACATCTGCATGGCTCAGATGAAAACAGGCTGCAGCTGGACCCCGCTAACAGAGGAATCAGCATCAGTGGGTGGAAAAAGAGGACAAGGTTGGGAAAGTGTGTGGGTGGTGTTGGCTAGGATGAGGTCAGCTTTCTGATTTCAGCCAACATGGCTCCAAAGAGGTCCGAGAGAGTCACACGGACTGACCACGCTTTGTGATTTCATGGGAACAGTTTTGAACGATACTAACCCACCACTCCTGGTCCTCCTCTCCATCCACCACGATCACCTCGCCCTCGGAAAACGTCAGCTCGTCTGGGTTGTCAGCTATGCAGTTGTAGATGGCCTTTACCCGCTTTGGTCTCTGCTTCTGAGGGAACTAGAACAAAAACAGGCAAAGGTTTGATTTGAGTCTTAGGCCCAATTTCCTAGTGTTACCCAAACTTTTCTCTTGGCGATTTAATTCAGGAAGGGGTTAAAATATTGAACCATCATCAAGTAAACAGTTACTAATCCTGCAGCGAATTATTCATGTGCAATACATCAAAAGGTGTACATGATACTGATTAAAATAAAAGTAACATAGGAGGAAAACCTTCAAACCAGGGATGCAACTAAATTATTTTAGCAATCAATTATTTTGACTATTGAAGAAAAATATTGTCACATTCTGCAGATTGTTAACTTAATGATTTATAGCTTTTTATACGATATTGGACATACATTAAAAGATGCAAATAAATAATTCACCTCATTTTATGAATAATAAAATAAAATTTTTTATTTGTTTTAAAAAGGAAATGAAGCTAGTGAGTATGTAAAAGTATTAAAAAAACTGAACCTTCCTAAGTAATCGGTAGAAAAATCATTATTTATTCACTTTCCTGTCTTTGCAGCTAAAAAAAAAAACATTTTCTACTATTTGTTTTTACAGTATAAGATAATCTTTGACTTGGTTCAACCTGTACAATAACAGCTGCAAACCCTGAGAATAAGTGGCTAGAGAACAAACTGTAAATGTGTTAATTATCCATGCCAATTGTTGCTGACGGGATATTTAGGGAGATTTTTATCAGTTTGGTTGTTATGTCTAACAATAAGAGGAGCATATCCAAACAGATATTCCATGTTTGCATCCTCTAGAAAGTGGGCTTAAAACAACTTCTTTATTCAAAGTGAGAGAGGAGAGTCTTAGTCAAAGCCCACATGTGGACTACAGGAAGCAGATTTAATGGACAGGAAGTCAATATAAACTCTGGAACAACAAGAAGAAAGATTACAGAACACAAACAAAGAAAAGAAATGAAAATATAATGACGCTGTGTAACAAAACAAACAACTGACCAAAATACAACCTGGATGAATATGAAGACAAATGAAAGACTTACTGGAAATGCTTTCCTTGATGCGGGGGCCGGAGGCACCGAGTTCTGGGGGCATCCTGGCACTTCCTTAGCTGGAACAGGAAACAGGAAACTACATCACACAAACAGCAAAACTTTCCATGCTTTCAAAGGGAAGGTGGAAAAAACTCCAGCAGATGGACAGTATAACATGCTACCTTCTGTTATATGGATGCCTTCCTGTTTATTTACTCACCTGCTCGTTCTACAGATTCACTTTGATTCAGGAATCCTCGGCTGAAGCTTTTATCATTGCTGAAAGTAAAATAAATATTCAGTTTACCATTGAAGATACCAGCAGCACTGCTGCACATTTATTACATTAATGTTAGAGCCGTGATGTTTACATGACTCCACCTTTTCTGTTTGTTCTTACCCAGCAGGGGATTTGGGTGGCACTGACCGGGTCCCCAGCGGACCCTGACCTGACTTGGACTGGATGCTCATAGCTTCCATCTTGGCTACGGGGGCAGGACCCAGACCTACAACACACATCGGAACAAGATTTTAGAATAATAAACCTCTCAACAATGGACTCTTTTTTAAGATAATGGAAACCAGTGAATGTATGACTGGAATGCAGCAGTGAAGGTAGAGATCAGACTGAACTTCATGAGGAAACTTGGATACTTCAGGAGATGATGGTGCAAAGAGGGATTTTTACATAAAATCATCAATGATAATAAAGAAACTGAAACAAACAAATATCTTATTTTGAAAATGCTAACATTACCCCATGCTTCCACTTGTGAGCAACACCTATTATCTAGCTTTTAACTGTTATTATCTGGCTAACAGGAAGCTATATGCTATTAACAAAACACTGACATTAGCTAATATGCTTCCATGAGCATATCATCTATTGGAAGCAAACATGACCTTCTAGCTAAATTTAGCAAATGTACTAGCATTTTCTAAATGCAAGTAGTATTAGCCAACACCATCTGCCATGCTAACAAAATCCAAGTGACTGTCATTAGCTTAAATGATAAAACCATCATCTTCGCTAAAGACGGAATAGCTGAAGTTAAAATGCTACTTTTGGCATCTTTGCTAACATTAGCCAATATTATGTGCTTTGCTAACAGGATCTCACATTATACAGTAGAATTTAAGTAGCCTCTTACCAAATACCTTCTTATTCTTAAGTAATTTCTTAGATGGTTACTTTTTACTTTCACTTGAGTAAAAACATGTTGATGTAGTGCTAATCTTAGTTGTGTTGGTTTTTCATCCACGGCTAATGACAAGACATTTCAGATTAGAACATTGCATCAAACAAACAAAAAAAGATTTTAATACAAAAATATGTTGTTTTTTTAAAACGAAACGCCTATTTAAAGGTAATTTTTTTCAAAAGGTACTTTAATATGACTGTATTTTTCTAAAATGCAATAACAGTTATGCTAACATTAGCATTTCAGAATTTAAATGGAACCGTTTAACCAATTACAAAATTAATTTACAAAACTGAGATGGCGGGATAGTACAAAAAAAATTAACAGATGTAATGAGATGTAACTCCAAGCTAGAACAGCTACCAATGGCTGTCATTTCTCAGGAATTTTTTATATGTCAGTAATCTTATTAAGTCATTTTGAACATCTTCAATCATTGCCTGGCTTGAACGTATCACAGACAAGGTTTCTATACATTTTGTTTGGTAAAAGTACTCTGTAAAATAACAGGGCAAGTATATGTGATCTAATTTCTTTAAATGATGTTTGTTGACTTGTAATGTTTTTGTATTGAGTCGAGTATGTTGTGTTACAAATTGACTTTTCCAAATTGGACAACGAATGATGATAATTTGGTCTCATCGCTTGGGTTCATACCTCCAGTAGAAGTGAGCCTGATTGGGGGAACAGGAGGGTGCATGTTGGGAGGGTCTGAGGACGACCGCTGCCGGCCGACCAGGTCTAAAGAACCGGGTTTCCAGGTGCTGGAGGTGGCAGACTGACCGATCCCCCCCACAGAGGAGAACTGGGCTGAAAGAGATGGGAATGGAGGAACTTCATGCTTATCTGGACTTTATCTGAATACATTTATTCTCACAAATTACATCTAGATATTTCTGGCCCTTCCGGGTCCTGAGTTTCTGTCAACACGAGGTCTTACCCAGGTTCCTTGGGGGCAGCGGTGGAGCAGAGGTGGAGGCCGACTGAGAGGAGCCGGTGTTGAGGATGGTGCCGTAAGTCTCGTTGTTCACTAGGCTGGGCATAAAGAGGCGGTGCTTGTCCTTGCTGAGGCCCGCTCCGTCCCGGCCAGCGGGCCCCAGACCGGACTGCAGGTGGGAGTTACTGCTGGGGGCGTAACAGCTGACGGGACGGTCGTCTCTCCGATGGGGGCTCGGCTGGAAGAGGTTAAAAGGAAGGATTTATTCCCAGATGTTCCAGCAAGAAACTAATTTCCACAGCATCTCACAATTTAAAACTCAAAAAAATCTTAATTGTAGGATTAGATTCTAATTTTGAAATACAAAATAATTTTAAAGTGTAACTAACCTCCTTGTGAAAACATAGCCCTTCCCCCAACAAATGTTGAAACATTTCATCAGTGGGTGGAGCCAAATTACTGGGGGCGTGGCTAAGTGTGAACAGGTGCGGACAGGAAGAGGGAACGCAATGTTCCCAACTTAACTTTGTCGATGTATTTAGCAATTTTTATTTTTCAATAAAACACAACCAGCAACAAATCTAACAACTTTTCTGGTAAAAATGGGGCGCAAGTCAGAGTGAGATGATTGTAAACCATCTATGTGACGCTGACATCAACCAAACTGTATCGGTGGAACCAACAGGAAAATTCAACTGCAGTAGCCACTGCTCAACCTAAAGAGGGCAGCACTGAGATGGTTTTAGATAACTTATTGCAAAATTGAGTAAATTTACACAAAAATCTCACAATTTGTACATTTTTTCACTGTAAATTTGCCCTTGAGGATTAAGTTATGAGTTTATCTGCAAAGAAAGTTGATTTGGGTTAAGTTACCGTTAAAATTTCAAAGTCATAACTCATAGATTTAATGTTATAACTGACATTTAGTTATTTTGAAATACAAACACACGATATTTAAAATCAACGACGTAACTTCAACATAAAGTATCAATTTTAGGATTCAATGTAATCATTTAGATTCATGATGTCCATTTCTAAATCAACAGTGGTAATCCTGACATTTTATAACGTTTTTCTCACCTTCTCATCCAGATCCTCATCGCTCTCATCCAGGTCCTCGTGCTTCAGGCGCCACTCGTACTCAACGTGGACGTGAGCGTTGAATTTTCCTGCCAGAGCTTGATTGAGCTGTAAACACACACACAGCTTACTGACAGCTCCTGTGGCATGATGGAGACTCTGGCAGGTTTTAATACTCACCAGCTCCTCACACTGAGCATGTTTGAGCCTCCGGGCGATATCCAGTGGCGTCTCGCCGGCTTCGTTCGCTGAAAGTGGAAATAAAAACAGTAGTGGCGTGTTATTGCCCTCTAATTCCCGCTGCAGACGAGGACAAACATGCTGCCCATTTTCTCTCCTATGTAATTAAGCCGTTTCCCACACTGAGCAGCTTCTCTGAATCTGTTATCTGGCTGTTTTGTTGTTTTCAGAGCACAAACATGAGTGTTGAGGGAAAAGGCCAGCATGGTTTGTTCTCTGTGTGGGAACCTGATTATGAGGAAACGACTTCTGAATAAATTCAACATGCTGAACTTACCAATGTCTATGGAGGCTTTTCCTCTCAGCAGCAGCTTCAGACATTCGCTGTTGTCGGTCAGGCAGCAGTAGTGCAGCGCTGTGCTGCCTTTGGCCGTCTGCTTGTCCAGATTCAAACTGAACAGGAAAAAAATAAACACTTTACTCTGGATGATTTAAGAGCCTAGAAAAAGACATTTTTGTTGCATTAAAACAGTGGGGTCGCAGATTTGGGCCAAATCTGGCAAAATTAAACTACTTGTGGGCCAAATATTGATTAAATTTAAAATGAAAACATGAGTTTAATGTGAATTTTCTGTCTTGTTTAATAAACTACCTGCTCAATAAACAAAAGTTTTTTTGTGTTTTTTAATGAAATCTGTGAATCCTTACACAACTAAAACATAAAGACTTAGGACTGTAGTCTTATTTAAAAAAAATGTAAATGTGTTGTTTTCAGTTGTTTTCCATTTTGTTAACAAAATTTTAACGGGGTGTCCAATCAAAATCATTTCAAGGGCTGCAAATGGCCCCGGAACCACACTTTGGACTCCCCTACTTTAGACCCACAAACTGGAGAAGTTCGTGTGTCTGAGGTAAACTAAAGTGGAGACAGAAAATCTGTAAAAATATTCATCTCCTCTGCCTTCTCCTAGTGCCAACTAGAAACAACCAATCAGAGACAGGAGGCGGGTCTTAGCGCTGTCAATCACAATCTGCTACTCTGTAGTTAGCAAAGCCTGTCATGAATGCTAAAGCTTGTTAGCGTAGCCACTAATGGCGCCAGATAAACGGTTTTCGTGCAACAGTAAGTCGTTTTTCCACCATTAGCACATTTAGCAGCGAATACATGAGAATGACCGACATCGTCAAGTCCCGCCTCCTGATTCTGATTGGTTGTTTTTGGTGCATTTTTCAGACAGTGATAGCAGCTCAGGGAGGAGGTGAAGGAGATCGATCGTTTCACAGATTCTCAAACAGTCACATATATAAAAAATATTTTTTATCAAAGTTACATCCTGCAGCTTTAATGAGCCGTAGTCGTCTTCGCTCCGTTTACCTGTTCTGAGTGAGAAAGTCGACGATGTGAAGAGACGTTCTGTCTACCAGCCTGACGGCCAGATGAAGCGCCGTCTCTCCCTGTTCCTGAAGAGAAACCGCCATTTTAGAAATATGGAGGACAAGCGGAGGAAAAGCCGAAGAGCTTTGTTCTGTTACATGTCCGTTGGCGAGCGGTATCGGCTCCATGAGATCCAGCCCCTCGGCGTAGACCTGGATGAGGGAGAAGATGTCCCGCGCCTTCACCGCCTCGCACAGCGTGTGGAGCCGCGCCGCCGCGTCGGCGCCCCTCTTCCTGGCAAAGCGCTTCTCGATGTATTTGGACGTGATGAAGTCTTTCCTCGTCTGCCTGGTGAAGGGAAGCAGAGACGTAACTACTCAGTGAAAACGAGGTTCACCTCCCCTAAGAATTCACATTTTGTCACAAACTGTGAGAGACAAATATAAAGTTGAGTATAATAACAGATCAGTATCTTAAAAAACCGGGTTTTCATTAAGCTGCGGTATGCATTTGTTCACACCTGCTCTTGTTTGTTTATTTGTTAGTAGATCATAAACCAATCCGAAAAAGACGCTTGTTTGTGCCGGTATCTATGCATCGTCATTCCTACGAATAAATGAGAACATTTTGGACTTTCCATACATTTTGTGTCTTGCACCGAGTGATTTCTCCCTCTGAAGAAAAATAGTATTGAGCTCAGATGTGTGAGAGTAAAGCAGCTAAATTGGGATTAGGAATCCAACTTCCTAATCCAAAGGTTTCCCGGGGACCAACGGTTTCTCATCGTTGACCAGCTTTCATTATTTTTAATATTTCACAGTGTGGCTTTCTTCTTCCATAAAGGCCAAAGTGGTGAAGAGTAAAACTGATATTTTTCTTTTTTACAAGCTTTGCTGAATGTCTGAGATTTTTGCTGAAACATGTTTTTCATTCAGTGTGTAGAAAATACAGAAATTTCACTCAAGAGTAGAAATACTTAAAAATATGTTTTACTTTGACTCAAGTAAAAATACTCCTAAACGTAAATTATTTCGAAAACGTCACTCTACAAAATGTAATTGAGTAAATGTAACTAGTTACTACCCAACTCTAAATATTAAGTGATGGTGCAAATTTGTAATTTAATCTTCGTCTTCCACAGAGCCAGTGGAGCAGACTTACATGTCACTCGCTGGGTTCGGTTTCACCACGTTTTCAGCATTTAAACAAGCTTCCATGATTTCATTAAAGCCTGCATTCCCCACGTTCTTGGCCAGCTGTGGAGAAAAACACACACAGATAAATTCAACCAAGTCGTTTTTCTGAACCGAGAGCAGCAGTGCGGCTAACACGCCCCTGTCCTGAGCGTTGACAGCGGAGCCAGCCGCGCCTGACTGTGGCGTCTTAAAGCAATCCCGACTGGAAGCGTTTAATCCCAGATGTCCCACCGGCTGTAAATCTCTGCACCAAACCGTGATTTGAAAAAAAGCCCAACTCAATCTCAGCTACCCTCATTTTGGGAGGAAGAATGAGGCTGAGGATGCTGCAGCCTCTTATTGTTTCCACACAGACAGAGAAAAATCAATGACGCAGAACAAAGGAGAATATTTGTACCAAGAGCTCAGAGGTGCTGAGGACATCCAGAGTGAGGGACTGGATCCGAGAGTAGTGGACGCCGAGCTCCCTGTGGATCCCTGAACATTCAATACAGGTGAGGACGCCCAGGTTGGTGGACAGCCACGTCGGATCTGAGGAGCAAAAACAGATCATCCAAAAACAGACATGATTCCTGCAACTTCTGACAAAACTTTGATGTTTCCTCACATAAAGCTGTTAGCTTGGGAAGTGACGGACGTCAAGCAGCGCCTTCTGTTTTTACAACCCTTACATTACATTAAAATGCAAAAGTAGTCACATTCCTTCATTTGTTTACATTTATTCACATTCAACTACAAAATGGTGGATTCTGCTGATCTGTAGTGCAGCTAATTTTTCTGTTAGCACTTGAAAACATTTGGTGCTCTTCGCTGCTGCCCATCATGTTTCCCTCTACATATGCAGTGAAAACAAGCGTAGACAGAGCACTACACATTCATTCTGTGCTGATGACACTTTAGTTTTCTACACCTTTAACTCATTTATTTATTATCACCTGGTTTCTCCTTGAGAAATGGCATTCATTAAATTTGACAAGAATAAATAGCTGTTTGTTTTTATAGATGTATAACTGAGTATTGTTATAAATTAGCATTAAATGTGGATTTGTCCAAAGCTCTTAATGTTTTCCAGAACTACGCGGCAGAGCCTCAGTGATGGGAGGGTTTCTGTGTCTGCGACTCACTGGGCGCTCCGCAGTCGCAGCACACGTCGTTCCCCGTCATCCTCTTCACTTCCCCCAGGATCGCCTTCGTCAGCTCCTGAACGATGTTGTTCTCGCCAACATGGTGGTCGCCTTTAAACGCCTGATTTAACGCCTCCTCCTTACTGTTCTGCAGAACCGAGATCCAGCTGGAGTGAGGAGATAAAACAATAAAGCAGCTTTAGAGTTCAGTGGGAAAAAGAAGAAGGCGACGAGAAGAGGGAGGAAAACGGTGGCTGGGTTTGAGATCGAAAGCGTTGGGAAAGACGGTAAGAAGGATGAAGTGGTACGTACATCTGACAGTCCTGTTCGTCCTCAGCTTGAAAATGATACGTTCGGTCATCTAGAACAAAAAGAGACATTTAATTTAGTCAAATATTCCTGGTTTACATACCAAGCAGCTACACCCATGCAGAAGTAGCTACATGTCTTCATTTGCTTCACATCTTGTCACATTACAACTAAACAGTGGTGGGCACATTTCCACTAAGGCGCTAATAGCACAGCTAATTTTACAGTTAGCGCTCTATCGCAAACTGTAACTCAGTAATTCAGCTCACGTGACGGAAAGCTAAGACAGAGCTTTCCGTCACGTGAATCAGAAATCCTAAGTGTGAACTTTTGCTGCTGCTGAACTAAAACTAAACTCTTCACAGTGACAGTTGCGACCAAAGTCTGTGGGAAAAGCGCTGATAAGAGCTAAACTCAAGCCAAAAACCAAACAAAAAGCCACAGCTGTCAAAGCAAAGCCACAGATATGAAACCTACGTGAAATGAGGTCGAAGCTCCTCTTCTCCTCAGGGTTGTGCTTCACCTGGCAGGTCAGCAGGTTGAGTTTAGCCGGCGGCCTGTTAGCCTAGCAGAGACGAGCCGAGTGAGCGGGAATGTTTAATGGAATGCGGCCAAAGGAAACATCTGATAAGCTGCTGTGAGTCGGACGCCTGTGATGCGTCCAGACATGGGAACAGGCCTGAGATCTCCCTGGGTTGCTGGGAAACGAAACAGGCCTGCAGGTGACGGGGTCAGAGGTCAGAACTGAACTTACTGTGCCGTGTGAGATGGTGAGGTATCCGTTTTTAGCCGTGCATTTTCTCTTCTGCCAGACTTTTCTCAACCTGAACACAGAGGATTCAGGCATAAGCCAACAAAGCCAAACAGATTCATTATTAACCAAAAAGAGGCTAAAAAGTTTATTTAAATACCCAGTTATACCTTAATAAACAGTTCAGCCTTTCAATTTAAAATCCCTATAATTAACAGAAATTTTTTTTCAAAACATCAAAGAAAGAAAACTATACTGAGTAGCCGGTTGGGGCTCCTTTTGCCTGGATTGCTGTCAGTGCAGCGTGACGGGAACATGATCAGCCTGAGGTTCTGCTCATCATTTTTCTCTTTATAATAATAAATAATGTAAATAAACGTATAATAAACCAAACCCAATGCTACTAGGGTCATTAAAGCAGGGCTCAGATCAGGCTGTATCACTACAACTTCTTCCTTCCACTTAACTTTCCATGGCTATGCTTGAATTTCATGATCTGAGCAGCCATATTCTTTAAAAAAAACATTTCTGGGTTAAAAATAATTTATATTTGGTCCCATATGGATGAATTAATTATTAAAATGAAGAGAAGAAACGCGGAGTGACATGCAGATCGGCTCTCACCCGTCGCTCTTCTTGAACAGGAAGCCGCTGCGCTCGGTGCCGTGCTCCTTGTTGCCCTGCGGCTGGTGCAGGCTGTACGTCGCGCTCTGCCGCACCTGGGAATCCTGGGAAAACACAGCCGGCACAGACGACATGTCAGGGGGGGAGGAGAAATCTAAAAACGCATAAATTAAATCAAATAAAATCAGATAATTTTCTAGATGAACTTCCACTAACGCACGCCGATGAACTTTAAGTTAAAAAAAAAAACCTGGATCATGTAATCAATATATTTTCTGTCAGATTAAGGAATAATTTTTGCTCTTTATTTACTTTCATACAGTTGCTAATATGTGTAACCATGGCAACGAGGGAGCAGCTGATAACACCTGATCTACCGGCCATAAATCCCAGAGGAGTTGAAAAAGACGATTCCAGGAAGTTCAAACTGTTTCTTCCTCCCATTGGAGATTTAAAGAGAAGTAGCAAAAGCTAAGGAGGTGGAATAGCAGTGCTGGGTAAATAAATGATTATCGTTAAATGTCGTCTCTTTTCCTGAAAATTGTTTGAAAGTCAGAAAGTTACAGCAACCTCAGCAATTTCTGATATATTTTGGATGACATGAGTTACAGCAACATTTAATTTCCTTTTTGGGTAATTTTTAAAATTTGAATTATGAATCGAGGCTGGAAGGTTTTTGGTCGGGATTCAAACCCACAACCTCCTCACTGTGCTCTGCAGATCCATCTGGTGTGAAGCTAACAGACACAACAGCCTCTTCTGGATTCCCTCTCCTCCTCCAGCTTTTAGACAGATGCTCCCAGATTAATCAGGACCTAATTAAAGCCGTTTTTCCTGTAAAAGGGGAATATTCTCCATGCCAGCAGCTGCAACACATGGTGCAAACATGACAGATCCAGCAGCTGGAGGCCGGTTGTTTTCAAGACGATTCAGAAAGCTTTCCGTCTAAATCTGATCCAGTCTATTCATGCCTTCTGGTTTAATTTCAAGTTTCCAGACAAAAGAAATAAAAAGAGAGGAGATAATCTGCATCAACAGATGGACACAAATGAGATTTTTCATATTTAATTGTAGCAACAACAACAACCACCACCACTAAATGGATGAAAAGAGAATATTTCTGTCAGAATGAGGTCATTTCCTTTATGACGGGTAAAGAACTGAAGTCTGACTCCATCTGCAGACACATAAAATTCCTGTAAGAAAAACAACAGTCTAACTTTGTCATGAAAAAATGAGCCAACAGAAACTAAATAAAGTTTTTAAAGTGTAAAAAAAAGCACAAAACCAACAGAATAAAAAGGCACCACTGGAGCCTTAAAGTAACAGAGAAGGGAACAAATCCACTTACTCTCCTCGCCTTGTTTTATGAACCGTGACGGCAGCAGCAGGAGAGAGGAGACATTTTTAGAAAAAAGGACAAACTTTATGTTGTTTCACTTTAAAAATATGTCACATTTCTGCATGTTAAGGTTATTAAACAACAATGAATGTCGCCACAGACAGAATCTGAAACAAAAAACGATTTCCACTTTTTAATGATTACCACAAACATCAATGTGTTTTTTGGGAGTAAATGTAAAACACCAACATGCAGTAGAGCATAAATTATTTTTTATCAACCAAGATTACAGCTGCAGGTTCTTTTTGTCCACCAGGTGTGACGAAACACAGGCTGAGAGTTTTCCTGCTTTTGGTCCTGGTGGACTGCACTACGCTCAGTAAAACCCATTAAGGTTTGTGGTTGTAACCTGACTACTTGCTATGCGTCTCACCTCCTTCTGCTCCACCTGCAGAGCCGTTTTCAGGACGTCTCTCAGCTGAGTCAGCTGCTTCCTCTCCTCATCCTGCGCCTGCTTGATCTGACCCACAGAAATAAAAACTCACGTCAAACACAGAACAGAAAAAGCAGCAGTCATAAACAACACAATCAGTAACTCCATGTTGTCGCGTTTCTGCGAGTTTATTGCAAATTTTCCTCAAAAACAGACACAAACATTGGGTTCAAGTGATACCAACTCCCACCAGCAGGTGGCAGCATTTCTTGCTTCTACTGCATTCCTGAGTCAAGTTATCAAAGCAAAAATGGAGCCACTAAAGTTTGTTAAAGACAGAAATGTTTGTGTCCAGTCTGTCTGATTCTTGTCTGTTTTCCTCTAGACCAGATTAAATACGGAGGTAAACAGGAGGAAACTCACAGCAGCATAACAAACCTTTTTTTAAACTCCATTTTGTTCTTTTTGTTGGTCGACTCCCCCTGGTGGTCTGGAGGACTTGCGTTTTGTGGAGCAAGTTTGCAGAGTTTCATACTTGCTGTTTTTACTAATTGCAGCGTTTCCCTCTCTGCTCCTATTTTCTGTGGTTACAACATTTATCGTTTGCATTTGCTTTGCTTGTTAAACCATTGTTTAAAGCTGAAGCATGTAAATTTCACATATTTGTTTAAACTGTCGTCATATCCTGACAGTTTGATATAAGACAGAAAAATAACAAGCTGCTCTTCCTTCTCCCATTGTTAACTAGAAACAACCAATCAGAGCCAGGAGGCGGGTCTTAGTGCTGTCAATCACCCTTTATTTTGATTGTACAACATAATGAACAGGTAATCACCAGAAGTGGAGGAGATAAAAGCGTTCTTACCGTGTGCAGATCTGTAGCCAGTTTCTCTATCGACGGCTTCAGGTTCTCCACGGCTTTCAGGCCGTCCTGAAAGAAACTGGACAACAGCAGAGTCAACGACGGGACGGAGCTGCACACGTCGGCCCGTCTGCAGAACCTTACTTGCACTGTGCGTGGAAGTACTTGATGAGGTTCTGCAGCAGGTCCACCCCCTTCTTGATCTTGATCTCGTTGACTTTGAGGAGGTACTGTAATCAGATCGAATGCAGATCAGAGCGGAGGTCAGGCGGGGTTCAGACTCATCGCTTTCATCTTCCAGAGACGCTTCAAAGAAAAACCCTCAAAGTGAAGCAGCGCTGCAGTTTCCTCTACATGGACCCATGTGTTAAATAGCCTACAGTTCTGCACTTGTGTGAACCATAATCAGATTCTGAAATTGATTTAAAGTAAGATTTACTTTATTTTGAAAAACCAAAAATGGCTGCCTGTGAAGCTGCGCTGCTTTCAGCAGTGAAGTAAAACCAGAGATGATGGGAAAAGGAGAAAGAGAGGGACCAAAGAAAGGTTAAACTGAAAGCATTTTTTAGTTCAAGTCTGTGAAAATGACATTAATGTTAAAGAATGCAACTTTTATAAAAACTATGTTTTTTTACATATTTGTTAAAACTCTTCCGATGTCGAGACATTATGAGACAGATAATCTGTGAAAAGACCAGCTGCCTTCACCTCCTCTGAGCTGCTACAGTTGTCCGAAGAAATGGACCAAAAATAGCCAATAAGAGCCAGGAGGCAGGTCTTAGTGCTGTCAATCATCCTGATGCACTTGTTGCTAAATGTGCTAATGGGGGAAAAGCAACCTACAGTTAAAGGAAAACCGTTGGCTTTGCAAACTAGCCTTAGCATTCAGATCGTGCTTTGCTGACAGGAATAAACTGGCAGCGCCACAGAAGATTGTGATTGACTGCGCTAAGAACCGCCTCCTGACTCTGATTGGTTGTTTCAACAAATATGTAAAAACATAAAAATTCAAAAATATTTTATTTTTCCAAAGGAAAATTAAATAAATTAAAAAATTACATACTGCAGTTTTTAAGTATTTGAACGACACCAACGTAGTTGATTAATATAATTTCACGCGCGACATTTCAGAAACATTTTGAACAGAACAGCACAGCTAAATGTTGGTTAGTTTTTCCCATTAAGATTAATCTCTGCATGTTCAATATTAAAATATTTTCAGAAGAAGATGTTGAGGTAACGTTAGATGGAAATGATAATCATCTGGCCGTGACATGATGTGCAATATTTAAATATAAACGTTCATTATGTGATCCTGAAGCGAACTCTGACCTCGCACATCTGCAGCTGGAAGAAGCGCCTCTCCTTCTCCATCTCCTCGGCTATTTCCGCCCCGCTGATCTCCGTCCGGATCATCCCGTGCTGCCGAGCGTGCTCCTTCTTCTCCTTCTCGATTTTGGTCCTGGCAGGAAGAAACGCTGCCACAGGTCAAAGCAACACAAACACAGAAACGGAAAAATATGGCGGAAAACATAAAATAAAAAAATCAGCCCTGCAAGCTGTCAGCTGGAGGCGAGTTTTGATCTTTCCTTCTGTTTACAGAGTCAAAAATATGCGCAGGTCAAGAAAAGAAAAACTAAAAAACTATAAAAATACAGAAGTCTGATTTACAGCCACATTTACTGTATTAGAATAAAAGGCATCTAGTTTTCAAATTATTTTAGGCTCAGTTTTACAAATGTTATAAAATTAGGATTTGGGTCAAACTCTTTCAGAACACCTGATATATTTATCTGTATTTGATTTATTAAATTAAAGCTAATTTGGTGCAGCAAAGTCGGATTTTCAGTAAAAATACCTGGATAAATATGGTTCCACTAATATAAAAGTTACTTATGTCGTAATTTTCATTGTAAGAAAATTATGGCAATAAACATTTTACTCTGATTAAAAATTAATAAACTAATAAGTATCATTCTTGAACTGCAGTTGGGGGCCACAAAAAATAATTTCAAGTGCCACAAACGGCCCCTGCGCCGCACTTTGGACACCTCTGGATTAAAGAAGCATCAAGAAAATCAGTTTCAGTTTCAGGAACAACCCTGGGTCGTTAACCAACCAATTAACTCCAAATAATACAACATAAAAGGACCAATCTCATTTTGAAAGGTCTAATTCAGAGCTTTTCCTCGTCAAATTAGGAGAAAATATTTCACTTATACGTTAAATTGAGCACCAAGCTGCTCGTCAGACAACATTTAGGGCTGGTTTTTAACAAACAGACAGAAAAAGAGGCGATCTCATGCAGCGGCTCAACATTTTAATTTGCTGTTTATTTAAAACAACAAACTCAGTTTCCTGATCATCAACTGGAGAAAATCCAAGAAATTTTAAAAGCAGTTCTAAAAGCAATTCACGATTTAATTTCCTTTTATGAAGGAAATCATAGTTTTTTTTAAATTTCATAAACATTTCTTGGATAATCTGAAATATCTAAGGAGGAAGAATACTGTTTCACAGCCTTAAAAGTCCTGAAGCAGGATTTTAAAGCTGGTTTCTGGTTGGTGTGTTTAGTCTGTCTGCTGGGAACAACTGAAACACAACAAGCTGATGCAAAAGGCTCAGAATAAGAAAACCGTTCTTATTAAAGCAGACACAAAGATGAGGCGAGGATCCCGGACGAAGGAGAAAAACAAGCAGGAAACGGGCCTCTACTGACGGTTTCCCCATGAGTAGAGTGAAATAAAGACAGCCGGGGACATTCACACCACCATGTCCTCTGTGTCAGCACAAAGTCTGAGCTGCATCACAGGAAGACGGGTTACCCTCTCAGTAAAGAATGTCCTTTGCTGCTTGTAAAACACATAAAAGTGGCATAAATACTCCTGGTTTCTCCACGCGACAACAAGGACGTGTTGAAGGCAGACACTCAGAACGGCAAAACACATTTACTTAAATCATTACAGCTATAGTTAGTTTATGAAAAAGAAACCAAGACGTCGGCTCATTAGACACATAAAAATGGATTTTCTTACACTTTGGTTTCGTAATCCTTCCAGGCTTTGTCAAAAGGCTTTTTCAGATCCTGCAAAATGGAACAGGAAAGAAAAGACAATTCAATGAATGAAATAACACCAAACAGCACAAAAGGCTGAAGTAGAAGATTACGACTAGATGGTGTTTAATTGTTTTATACATAAATTAATTAGTGCTGGGATTCAATTAGACGTTTTAGTCAGATTAACTGCAGGATTTGTAAATAATTAATCGCATTTCAATCCACAACATAATCGACATTTTCAACTCCAAACAAATTTTGGCTGCTAAATTATTGAAGTAATAAACATCCGAGCTCAGTTTTAATCTTATTTAAGTTATTTAATCATCACATTGCAGAAAAGTTCATCTTTCCAGTTTCAGGAAGTCCTGATCATTGATGGTGAACTGTGGATGCTAACATTAGCGTTAGCTACGTGTTTAGCATTGAGATGCTATTTTAGGCTTGAATACCTAAAATAATTTGGACACTTTAATTAGAATCAAACAACTGGGTTACGTTTTTAACGAGTTAAAATGATGCAATTAATTAATTACTAACACAGTCACATGTCAGAATGGCTTAATCAAAGGCCAGACCTAAATCCAACAGAGAATCTGAAGCAAGATTTCAAAACTGATGCTCTGCATCCAGCTGGAGGTACTCTGCAGTAACGATGGCTTAACCACAATAAAGCCCAATAAAATGTCCTGAAAACCAAAAAACTGTGACTGTATTTGCTGAGTCATCCTCAGTGCTGATGAAATCCTCATTCAGCAAAATGTCTAACTCCACTCTCATCTTTCATGTTTGATCTCTGTTTTCTCAGGAGAGTCTGTAACTTTGGATCCGACCGGTGACCTCAACCTGTTGGCATCCAGGCTCTTCCCGTCACTCCCACCCATCCACTCACCAAGAGGAGCACAAAGAGACGCGGCAAAAGCTGATCCCCCAGTGAAAGAGCGGGGCTGAGAAGGAAACGGTGAAAGAAAGGGAGGCGGCGAGGGACTGAGAGAGGAGAAAGGTTTAGCGGAAGGAAGTGTCAGAGCCAGAGAAGGGGGAAAATGGCAACAATGGCTAAAAATACCACACAGATATTTCTGGGAAGGGCAAAGAGCGCCGGGCAAAGCACTTCCCAGGAGGGCAGAGGACTTCCAGGGCTTCCCTCCTGAGCCTGAAACTGACTGCAGGATGGAGAAGGAACAGCGATCCAGACTAAACCTTGCAGATGTTTCTGAACAGCTGGGTGTGCAGCTTCGCCGCCGCAGACTGTTTAAATCAACATCAGTCCTCAGTCTGCAGGTTTTCTACAGGATTTGACTGAAAGGGTTTGAGAAACGGGTAATTTTGGGTCTGGAGAAGCATCTCCATGTTCATTTTTACAGGTTGTGGATAGTGGTGGGCTCACTTAAGCTAATCCACATATAGCTAAGCTAACTTTCCGTTTAGCTAACATTGAAAACATTTAGCAGATTTAGGTTCCCAAATTAATTTGTCTTGATAAATCCTAAGGTTCTAATTTACTTGACTGTTTTGTAAACTTTCAATTCTTCAAGTAGTTACATGTTTATATTCATGCTCTTATTTTGAAACGGGGAAGACCGTTTCCTCTCCTCGCATTGGCTTCTGTAAATAGCCAGGATAAAGTCAAAGTTATTTAACATCCTCGCTTTCAATGGGTGTAAAACACACCAATACAGAACAAGAAATAATCCAACTCACTGCTGACTACGTATTTTTGTTACCGCTCGCCACCCATTCACTCGCGCTCCAAGAAAGTGAGCAGTGATTGTCCAGACTGGGAGAAGATGTCTGCTAAATCTTCAGCACAATTTAACTAAAAAAATTTCAGAAAGAATATAAAAACAACATGCATGAGGAAACGAACGGCGACTGTGGACTGCGTCAAACTTTGATCATCACTTAGAAAAGAAGTACAAAGAAATGTTAGCTATGTTTAAGCGATGTTAGCAAAGCTAGCGAGCTAATGTTAGCAATCTCCCTCTGTAGCACAATTCCTTACCCAGCCCTTACACAAAGATTTAGTCAATATTAGCTATAAATATTAAGCTAGCTACCCGTCTTCAGTGTAAACTGGAGGTTTTATGGCGCTAGCTAACATCACCTAATATTAGCATGGGGTGCTAGTCTTGGTTTTGATTTCAGTGCACCAGTCCCTCCTTCAGCTGAAGTCCTCCACACCATGACTCTGCCACTGCCATGCTACACAGTTGAAGCTTGTAGCTTTGCACCATCGTGTTACTTTTCAGCATTTTTTCACCAAAACCTTCAGATTTCCAGCAGGAAGCAGAAGATGGGTTTTATTTTTTAGTGACTTCATGAGAAATCTGCTGTCAGTAGGTTCTTCTGTGCATCTTAGAGCCACTAATCTTTAATTACTGATGGTAAAATGCTGCAACTTCCCATTTCCAAGGTCCAGTGAATGCAGAATGACTTAAATTATGTTTTTCTCATCTGAGCCCACATTAACTACTGCAAATCTGAAGGTCTCACCATAAAAAGGACATTTCTTTATATCCAGTGTCCAAACTTCAGCAGCAGGGTTTTAATCTTTATTACAGATCAATTTAATCTGAAGCAGAAAGAGTAATGGCTGCATAATGCGCTGCCTTATCTCGTTCTTGAGTTAATTTGTCTGCAGACTTCCTCAATGTTTTACAACATCCACTTTAACCATCACTTAATCATGCTGTCCTGCAGGTCTGGACACTTTCTCAGACCAAAGGAGGCGGGATAATTGAAGCAGTGTGAGCCGACTACTGGCTGGCAGAGTTTTCTTCTTTTCCCCCGGCTCATTTCTCGAGATGCGCATCCAAATATAAAGCAGCCAGCGGCTCATTGGCTGTCGGTCGGGTAATGAGAATCATCTGAGGCGTAATGAGAGATAAGTGGGAAGAATTACAGAAACTGAGCCGTACTCCAGGGAAAGGAAGGAGCTGAGTTAAAACACAGACGAGAAGACAAAGACAGGAAATGACAGACGGGGAAAAGTCACGGGACGGGAGGAAAGCAGCCGAGGTCATGAGGGCAACACGTGTATCCATGGCAACCGGCTCGTTAGACCGCTTTCTTTAATCACATCAAACTTCGTGGAAACCAAAGCCAATCATGTGTCTCTGGGGTGAAAGGTCACAGACTGTCAGGGACGGTAAAGAGCTGCGATTGGATTACAGAGCCTGGCTGCTGGACACTCGGCTGTCTGGCTCAGATTATCGCTCCTTACTGGACCTTAATCTCCGTCTCAGGCACCAAAGATCTCAAACTGTCAGACGGGTCCGACACGCAGGAGATTCTGTACAGGTCTGGATTATTTTAACATTATTTTATCCAGTTATAAACGTCACATCCTTCTGCTGCGCCGACAGTTCTCAAACCGTTTGGTTCCTTCAGGACCCGGGCGGTTCTAGAATAAAGTTCTACGTTTCTTTCATAAAGACCTTCAGTAACCAGCAGCTTTACCCCTTTGACGCCCTTCAGGTCTCCTTTCAGCAGGCTGTCCAGGGGGAACGTGATGATGTTGTTCATGTTCTGGAACTGGAGGAAGACGGAGGAAATTTTACAGATTAAAACTCAGCAACTGCTGGAATCAAACCAGTGAAAATAGTAAAAAGTTTGTTTTAATTCAGGAAGAGATGAAAATCTGATCAAATCTTTGGCTGGATTTCTGTGAGAGAGCGGTTTACGTGTTGGGACCCAGCTGAGATGGACCTGAGAGGTTTTAGAGAGCACACACACACACACACACACACACACAAAGGGTTTCACACACACACGCACTGGGTTTCACACACACACACACACACACACACACACACACACACACACACACACACACACACACACACACACACACACGCACACACACACAGGGTTTCACACACACACGCACTGGGTTTCACACACACACACACACACCCAGGGTTTCACACACACACACACACACACACACACACACACACACACACACACACACACACACAGGGTTTCACACACACACACGCACACACAGGGTTTCACACACACACACGCACACACACAGGGTTTCATACACACACACACACACACACACACACACACACACACGCACACACACACGTTTGTGTGACTATCTTTGTGGGGACTTTCTATTGACTTCCGTTCATTTCTACAGCCTAAACCTGACCTTTACCCTTTTCCTATCCTTAACCCAATCCAAATCTCAATTCATACCTTAGCCCTAAATCGGACCCCTGACCCAATAACAGGGTTTCCCTTTGTGGGGACCAGGCTCCGGTCCCCACAACGTAGTATATGTCAGGAAAATCGTCCCCACAAGGTAATACAAACGCACACACTCACCAGGTTTTTGAAGAGTGCCGTCAGCTCCTTGGTGAAGACGGAGAACTTGAGGAAGGCCGAGCCCAGGTCGGGGTCGTCGTGGCACACACAGTTTTCGCCGAACTTCTCTAACGCCTGAGTGTACTGCTCCTCGTTCTCCACATGGGCTGAAGACAAACACATGCAGGAACAGGTCAGAGGTCAGAGGTCAGTTAACAAACTGCACAATAATCCACCACAGGTACAGTGGACAAACTGCTAATCCACTAGCAACAGAGCTACATTTTCGTTTAGCATTTTTGCAAACTTTGAAAACGTTTAGTGGACTTAGCTTCCCTTAAATTAAAGCAATTTGCTTTTCTGTTTTGTAAACTTTTAGTTGAATAATGTTCGACATCGCTGAAGTTTTGATTATAGACAGTTAGGAGTTTTTCAAAAACTTAGACATTTATATGCTCTTATTTTGAAATAAAGACACATCAGTTCAATTTCCTTTCCTCAAGTTCTCTCTTTTTATTCCAATAACTATTTCAAACAAGAAACATACAGGAACAAAGTAAAACATGTACAGTAGAGAACAATATATTAATAAAAATACAATATCTAAGAGCAGAGTAGCATATTTAATTTATTAAAAATAGTTTATGTCAAAATTAAATTATTGCTGAAGGGTTGTAGTCTTCAGATGTAATCTGGATTGAAGTCAGTATTTAATATGTTTCCACCAAACACTGTATTGGTGCAGCGCTTCACCGTTTCGCTAAACAACCTGGAGCTAATGCTCCAGATTAATACCATGTTGGTGAAGCGTTTTAGCGTTAGCTTCCATTAATTACCATGCTGGTGGGGCATCTAGCATTAGCTCCAGATTAATACCATGTTGGTGAAGCGTTTTAGCGTTAGCTTCCATTAATTACCATGCTGGTGGGGCATCTAGCATTAGCTCCAGATTAATACCATGTTGGTGAAGCGTTTTAGCGTTAGCTGCTGCTAAATTCTGTGGTGATATGGCGTATTAGAGTTAGCTTTCACTAGATACCATGTTGCTATAGCGCTTTAGCGTTAGCTTTTGCTAAATAAGGTGTTGGTGTAGCATTTCTGAATTTGGAGGAACTAATCTTCATCACTAGTGCGTTAGGTTAGCTAAGTAACGTTTCAGCTAGAGGTGCTCGCCGCTGCCTTCACTGCTTAGTCCCTGAAGTTCTGGCCGAGTTCAGCTGAAGCCCAGCTGGTTTCTGAAACCTCGAGTCTTTCTCTTTCACTCTTCTGAAGCTTCTGTTAAATTTAAACTTCTCATTAGATCAGACGTGTTCAAACTGCTGGTCCCAGGGCCCATTGGCGGTTTGTGGACGAACAGGAAGGGCCCAAACTTTGCTCTCCAGCCAATAATGACATCTGAACACTGAGACCTAAACCGCCTTGATCAATTTCAGGCTCATAAACCATAGTTTTATTCAAACAGACTCCTGTTCCATTCTGGCAGCTTGGAGGAAAGTTTAATACTAAAAATCAGTTGTATTTTCTCTTCATTTGTTTTGATAAATAGATGAATATCCTACAAATGTAAGTCTGAATGTGAGATTCATGCTTTGGATTAAAGGGTTTTGGTATCAAGAGGTTTTTGAGTCATCATAGACGGTAAAGTGTGTTGCAGAAATTTCACCCTGAGCTCCCATGTACTGCCTCTAACCTCTGCTAAACAATGATCCTGTTTCTACTGCATACAATAACACTGCTGCACCAACACGCTTGGCTGCAAACACAACTTACATTTTATCAGTTTGCATAGCGGCAAAGAAGGAAGAAAAACAAAGCAGAGCTTTTGAGGCATCTGCAGAGGATTATCCAACGTCCCAAAAGTTTGCGTTGCAGCTTCTTAACTGCTTTAATCGTGGGACAACAGGCCGGCTTCTGCTTCCTCGCTGACGCATACAGAACAATGTGTGAGCTCAGATTAACGCCGTATCTCTGCAGAGACCAGCGAAAACAAGAAAAGTCTTAAATGTCTGCAGCTATTTGTGTGCAGCTTAGAAAAGCTGCAAAGTGCAAAATTAATTTTCAGCAGAAGCTTTTAAAGGAAACTGATTTCTGTGAGTTGGTAAAGTTTACATTTTGCTATCCGGAAGTGAATCCAAACACAACTCTGACTTTTTGTTGCAGAAAAGTATCAACAATCTTTCAGGAGTATTTACGCCTCTGTCTTTTTGTTCTGCTGCTGACTCAGCTCCTGCAGACTCTTGAATTGTTATTTTTACAACCTGAAATATTCTCAATATTATTATTCCTCATGCAAATGGTGAAATATTCCTGCTGGGTTTCAGATTTACAGTCAGACTCCCAGCAGTGGCTTCATTTGCTTCCTCTGCAACACAACAGTTTTTCTTTTTGCTTCCAGAGATCGAGTTTAGAGACGACAGGAACAAAGTTTCTGTCAAATCCTGCAAAGTTGAATCCAAAGAGTAAGTTCATCTCCAGTGTTTAATTCATCTTAAAGTTTTGGAAATAAGGCCGGGTGAATTTGATGTTTTTCCTCTCTCTCTTTTCTAAAAAGAAAATTACAAACGTTTTTTTAAGAAACTTACTTTTATTTCAATCATCTGACTTCGAAGTTTAATTAAATACAAATAAAGCAAAACAAGATGGACTGAAATCTCTGAACTACGGAAGCCCAAAGAGTCCATAGGTGGAAATAGGGGGGTGTTTGTTGTATCTTATTATTTATAACTTAATGTGAAATTTGTTGTTATAATAAGAATTTTGATTCATCACTGGCCCGATAAATTCCAAGTAGCGGTATTTAAAACCCTCCAAAGCTGTCTTTATCGTCATTATTGATACTTTTACTATTTTTTCCACTGTTTGCTCAATGAGAGCATCAGTAAAAATATAGTTACCAGTTTAGTGAAACAAATCAAACTTCTTTCTGTGACTGGTGTCCTAAAAAAAGCGCCTTACAAATGGGAATGTTTTTCAGGAGCGGTGTTTGTGTCTGTGGGACTATAATTGCTGTGACACAGAGTTACAGTCACCTAGTTACCTAAAGAACATGTAATAAAATAATCCTTATTTTCACTTTTTGCATAATACAATGGTACAACAAAACATCGTAATAAACTTTAAGTCCATAACAGCCTATAAAACATCCAATAATTAAATCTTCATGAAGGTTTTTAAAAGCAGTTTAACACAGAAATACATCAGCAACGACTTTAAAGATGCAACTGTTGCTGCTCATAAATCTGAGAAGGGCTAGGAACCTCAACTCAATTACTTTCATCAGCAAAATGTACAAAAACATTATTTTATGAGATCATTGCAGCCCAACATGTAACCAAATTGACCTCTGAGATTTATGATCACTTAAACAGAAAAGCTTTGCTTTTTTCTGAAATAATTTCACTCTGACACAAGCAGCTGCATTCCAGCATTAATCTCAGTCATCATCCACGTCAACAAGCCGAACTGAAAGAACCAAACGGCAGTTTCACTTTAGAGGAGCTTTGATTTTATCACACGGTTTCATCTCGTCTCGGCGTTTCAGCCGCATGAAAACATGAACCATCTTTACACTACAAAGATCTGAACATGACTAAACTTTACATCTGGTCAACAAGTTGCATTAATAAACCTTCAACTTTTTGAATTACTTTTCAGATTTTCACATGTTGATGTTAAAACTATTTTTAGCTGCAGATATTAAATTTGCTACAAATGATCAAACATTCACAAAGGAATGATGTTAACGTACTTTAGACAAGAAAATGGAATTGAATTATTTGTCTCTTTAAAATTATACAAGATTATCAGCTTACCAATTTTTATCTGATTAATGGAATAATTGATAGAACAGTTGGCAGAATCGGTTACCTCTTAACGCTGTTTCATCACTCAGTGAGTCTTTCACTTTATGGAATAACATTTTTATATGTTTGTTTTTAAATTGCTGTGGTTTCCAGTTTATGTTTTCATGAAGAGCAGCACCCAGGAATTTTATCTTTCTCTCTCAACTTAATCACAACCTGATCAACATCGATCAGGCCTGTCACAACAACAAATCATACAGGGAGAGAAACGATAATATTGTTGTTTTAAGGCCATTTTCAACTAATGTTGATAATGACATGATAAGTTGTTACCTAGCAACTCACTCACTCTTTGGTTACCTAGCAACAAACTGTTCGGTAACTTGCGCAGCAGCAGTTTCAGGTTTTGTACCTGTGCTTCATAACTGCTGAAAAATAGAAACAGTAAAAACTGTGGATAAAACAGGAAAGGTCACGCCACCATAGTACTGAGTCTGCCAGTATTTCTGATACTTAAAACTACTCAATAATTCTATAAAATGCTCATATCATGATCCATTTTTTAGCCACAGAAACACTACTACGTTTCATGAAGTTAGTTTAGAGGATGAACTGGAATATTCTGCTGCTACTGGAAACAGGCCAGAGCCGGGGCAGCTTTGTCGGCCATGACAGTTTCTACCAGACGGCCTCAGTGGGAATGAAAACTTTCCACAGACGGGGAAATGTTTCTACTGTCAACACTGATAGCAACACTGACTCCCCGGCGATCATTAACTCAAAAACAACCTGAAAGGTACAGTGAAGAGAGAACATGGCCGCCATCAAACATGGCTGCCATGACGCCCCTCCCCCCTCCAGCTGCTCCTTTCAGGGTCTGAATCAAACAGCCGGCCCTGTGGCCTGAACTGAGCGCGCTCTGTTCAGAAAAAACAAACCTGCTCAGCAAATTGTTTGGGTTTTCTAACAGAACCCTGCAGAGGGAGAGACCAGAACAAACACACACCATCCCACACACACACCATCACACACACACATCATCCCACACACATGCACACATCATTCCACACTCTCCCTCTCTCAGGAGGAAAGCAGAAGTTCTGCCGCTGCAGCGACCCGTTTTTGAGGCTTCGGGTTTGAAGCGGGTCGGTCTGCGACTGGAGGAAGTGAGAATCGCCATGACGACTCACCCAGGCCGGACGTGTAGATGGCCTTCACCGACTTCTTCATCTTGTAGAGAACGCTGCGGTCCACATCCAGAGCCTGAACACACACAAGCACAGACAGGAACTCAGTGGGGGTCAAAGGTCATCGGCTGCTGGGTTTTCCTGCTATGATGTCACATTACAACCAAAATAAACATTTTATTTTACTGGGATCTAATCTGCACATCACCTCAGCCAGACTGGAAGGACAGCATGCCAGCTTTTAGAGTGCTAGGCTTTGACTAGGCCATTCTAACACATTATGCTGTGATTTAAACCATTAAGGAGCTGGCTGCATGGCCAACTGGAAGGAGAACCATTGTTTTGTTTTTTGTTCCTATCAACTTACCCACAGCATGATGCTGCCACCACCATGTTTCACTGTTTATATGCGACGTTGGACGGATTTGTAGGGTTAGCTTTTCCATCGTCTTAATACTAAACATCAAATTTAAAATTTCTCAGGAGAATTGATCAGTTGATCATTAATATCTAAACACCAACTTTAAAATCTTAAAATAAAACTTGAAATAAACAGAACAATACTGAGCCTGGTGGGGACACAAGTAAAGCCTGGTGGCCCGCCAGGCTGATTTTAATAGTACTTTTAAAACAACTTAAGCAAAGCAGAAACTAATTTGCAGAGTAATGTTGACACTGAGCCACCAGGCCCGGTTTATCCTCACAGCCTCCTTCTGCAGACACTGAGGAAGAAACGCATTCCTGATTGATCACACACCGCTCCGACCGGCAGGACGGAGATCCAGCCTCATTGTTCTCACCAGCTAACTATCTGCTGACGACAGCAGGTCTGCGCCAGAGGAGGCGGAACACACACACGGCCGTTTCCAAAACACAAGCAAAACCAGGACCGGTTCTGTCTGCGGCATCCCCGCGGACGGGCCGGTTCTGTCTGCGGCGTCCCCGCGGACGGGCCGGTTCTGTCTGCGGCGTCCCCGCGGACGGGCCGGTTCTGTCTGCGGCGTCCCCGCGGACGGGCCGGTTCTGTCTGGTCTGCAGCGACCTTGGCTCACCTTGTAAGCTCCCCTGCGACAGATTGCTGTGGCGGCAGCAGACAGTCGGCGCGAACTCATCAGATTTACTTAGTCAGACTCATGTGGGATGTTGGGCCATATGTTGAACTAGAAGGACCAGATGCTGTGTAATAAATAAATGCATTTTTTAGACTTAGTCTGAATAATAAACACAGAACATTAAATATTAAAAAGCTTTGAACAGAAAAGCTTCATGTCTTTTGATGTAGAAATACCAGAGTAAAGTCATACGACAGGCAGTAATGATACGACATAATCGTACGACAATAATTCACCGCTTTCTTCAGGTAATATTACGACTTTATTCTTGTAATTTTTTCAGTCCGGGTCCAATCCTCCGTCAGAGGGAGGAGAACCTTGAGTCTGACTCACTGAAAATATGTCAGACATTTAACATTAAGCAGATAGGAAAACACTTCTTTATAACAGACTGGAACAAAACAGACTGCCTGTTGTAAAGGAAACTCATTTAAATCTTCTGTTTTTCCTGATATATGTTTGAATTAAAAGCGGCCATTTTTATGCAGCCGCCATTAAAATCCATTTATTTTAGGCTTTGATGCCTGGAGTGCTGACAAATGCATCTGGGTCGGCGCTCTCAAGAGGTTCATTCACAACTTTTCTCTGTGCTGAGTGTGAAAAGTCAATATTTGGACAGAAGTGGGCCGGTGGGGGCCAAGTTTGCAGTTTTCCTCCAACAGCCTGTATGGAAAACATCAGGTTGACCAAAGACAGAAGACCAGGAGTCTGAAGCTAAAGAAGGTCTAGAAACTTTTCTTCTGAATCAATTCTGACTCTCAATTCACTTCAGCTTTTCTATCTGACAGAGCTGAAGAAAAATCAGTGCTGGGCCGTTTTAACTACAAAGTTAGTTGTACTAGCCCTTAATAAAGTGCTAATAATAAACATTTGTTATGCTAACGCTAATGAGCCTCACCAACACTGTATTTAGTGGAAGCTAATGCAAAAATCACAAACTTCAATTAAAAATATTTAATCCATCTCAAGTATAAATTTAACATAATTGAAATGTTATGCAATGCTGTTAGATATTGTATTTCAGTGATTCTTGAGAATAGGGACAAAATGGGTTTTAATTTTCCCATATTTTTTTTTATTATTTCTCAACCTTATGTATGCAAATATGACAAATAATGTTTAGAAAATATGAAGATGCTAAGGTACAGGCTCCCAGTTGCGAATTTTTTTTAAAAAATTACATTTTTAATCGACCTGACCCAAAACTTTGTCATCACCATCTGACAAAAATAAATCTAAAATGATTTTTAAAATACCCCATTAGTGATATTTTTACTCAATTTACAGACAAATGCTTCTCAAGTAATAAAATAAATATTATTTAAAACAAAAAACAAGAAAATGTCCATCTGATGGAGTTGACAGTGCATGACGGAGTTGACACAGAACTGAAGGTGGTGACAAACTAGTGAGTAAAATGAAAAACTTGGTACATGTGAAGTAATGCAATTCATGTAAAATACATTAAAATGAATTAGTTGCACAATTAAGTGAGATTTGACAACAATTTCACTGAAAGAGTCAGAAAAACTGACGGAGTTGACATCTGACGGAGTTGACGAAATGCCAAACTACCTCAATTTACATGATGTTATTCTGAAGGAGCCATATTGTAGCTCGTCAGGTCCATGAAATCTTTACAGTTTACCAAAATTAAGCTTTTATTTCGCAAAATTTCATCAAAGTTTTGTAAATTGTCAGTTATGGAGTTGACACATCATGGTTGTGACAAACAACTTAGGAATAAAACAGAAGAAAAAACTAAAGAATAACTTAAGCTAACCGGAGCTAACTAGCCCTCCTAGCAAAGGAAGAGAAAAGACAACGTCATGGGGTCCTCAGAAGTTCTGGTGCCCCCCAATAATGCCTGATTTTTTTTACATTCTTTTCATTTCTGACGGTGTTGACAAAAACTAAGGACAAATTTCAACGGAGTTGGAAAATATCTAAAAATTATTTTTAATTCAATTTATCGATACTTTTATAATTATTTATATGACTACTTATACTTAATTGTCATAATATATAATTTTAGTACTTCTTTAATTGTTTTAAACTATAAGAATGTATTGAGTTCTGCTCCTGGACAAGGGCTTTTACAGGCATCATCCACCGACTACAATGTTTAAAATAAAAAAATATTCAGCAAAAAAAAGAAAAATATACATTGTTGTGCTCACATGACCCAGGTTAGTTTAGTTAGATATTTGAAAAAAATATATTTTGTGTATATTTTATTCAAATTTCATGCTTTATCCATAGGACCTGTTTTGTCCCTATTCTCAAGAATCACTGATTTATGTTTATATCTTGTTCTTTGTTGTACATGTTTTATTTTGTTCCTGAATGTTCTACGTCTGAGAAAAAGTAATGGTGGGAAAAATGGTGGGATGTGGGGAGAGGAAACAGAAATGCTGTTCTTCATCCACTTCAAAATAAAAGCATGAATATAAACATTTAACTACTTGAATTCTAAACTAAAACTTCAACACAGATGCAAAACTTTATTCAACTGAAAGTTTATTAAACAGCCAAATAAATTAGTATGTTAGAATTTATCTGGAAAAATTAATTTTTGCTAAGTATACTAAATCTTTTCAAAGTTAGCTAAAGGGCAAAGCTGAAAATTAGCTCCATTATTTTTGCAAAAAAATAATGGAAAAATTTAGGTGAAGCTAATAGCGCTAAACATCTTCAAAG